>NW_026019758.1:0-2372 GCF_900185275.1 Solanum verrucosum
AACCCTAAACCATAGTCCATAAACCACTAATCTTAAATCCTAAACTGAAAACCTAAACCCTAAATCCAACACTGTAAACCCTAAACCCTATCCCTAAAACCTAAACCCTAAATCGTAGACTTTAAACCCTAACCCTAAACCTAAATCCTAATCATTGAACCCTAAACCCTAAAACCGAAACCTTAAATCCTAAACCCTAAACTCTATGCCATAAATCCTAAACGCTAAACACTAAACCCTAACCCTAGTCCATAAACCACTAATCTTAAATCCTAAACTGAAAACCTAAACCCTAAATCCAACACTGTAAACCCTAAAACCTAAACCCTAAATTGTAGACTTTAAACCCTAACCCTAAACCTAAATCCTAATCATTGAACCCTAAACCCTAAAACCGAAACCTTAAATCCTAAACCCTAAACTCTATGCCATAAATCCTAAACGCTAAACACTAAACCCTAACCTAAACCTTCAACCCTAAACCTTAAATTTTAAACTCTAAACCTTAAACAGTAAAACCTAAACACTAAATCCTGAACCCTAAACCTAAACCAAAACCCGAAACACTAAAACCCAAAACCCCAAACTATAAATCTTAAACCTAAAACCCTAAACCCTAAACCCTAAACCCTAAACCCTAAACCCTAAACCCTAAACCCTAACCCTAAACCATTAATCCTAAATCCTAAACTAAAACCCTAAATCCCAAATCCTAAACCCTAAACCCAAAACCCAAAACCCTAAACTTTAAACCCTAAACCCTAAACCCTAACCCTACACCATTAATACTTTACCCTAAACCAAAACTCTAAATTCTAAACCCTAAACCCTAAATCCTATACTCAAAATCCTAAACCCTAAACCCTAAACCCTAAACACTTAACCCTAAATTAAACCCTTAAACCTAAATCTAAAATCCTAGACCTTAAACCCTAAACAATAAACCATATACCCTAAACCCTAAACCCTAGCCCTAGACTCTAAACCCTAAATGCCAAAACCTAAACTTTCCCTAAACCCTATATCCTACACTCTTAACCTTAAACCCTAAACCCTAAATTTGAACTATAAACCCTAACCTAAACCCTAAATATTAAACTCTAAACACTAAACCGTAAACCCTGAATCCTAACCTTAAACCCTAAACCCTAAATCCAAAATTATAAATCCTAAACCCTAAACCATAGAGTCTAAACCATAACGCATAAACCCTAAACCCAAAATCCTAAATCGAAAGCCCTAAACAATATAAAACTAAACCATAAATTGTAAACTCTAAGCTCTCACCTAGAAATTCTAAATCCTAAATCCCAAAAACTTAAACCCGAAATTCTAAACACTAAAACCTAAACCCTAAACCCTATACCCTAAACCCTAATCCATAAACCACTAATCTTAAATCCTAAACTGAAACCCTAAACACTAAATCCAACCCTGTAAACCCTAAACCCTAACCCTAAACCCTAAACCCTAAAGCGAGACTTTAAACCCTAACCCTAAACCTAAATTCTAATCCTTAAACCCTAAACCCTAAAACCGAAACCCTAAATCCTAAACCCTAAACTCTATGCAAAAAATCCTAAACCCTAAACCCTAAACCGTAACCTAAACCTTAAACCCTAAACCTTAAATCTTAAACTCTAAACCTTAAACACTAAAACCGAAACTCTAAACCCTAAACCCTTGACCTAAATCAAAACCATAAACCCTAAAACCCAAAACCCCGGACTGTAAATCTTAAAGCTAAAAGCCTAAACCCTAAACCCTAAACCCTAACCCTAAACCATTAATCCTAAATCCTGAACTAAAACCCTAAACCCCAAATCCTAAACCCTAAACCCAAAACCCAAAACCCTAAACCTTAAACCCTAAACCCTTAAACCCTAACCCTACACCATTAATACTTTACCCTAAACCAAAACTCTAAATTCTAAACCCTAAACCCTAAATTCTAAACTCAAAACCCTAAACCGTAAATCGTAAACCCTAAACCCTAAACCCATAAACCCTTAACCCTAAACTTAAACCCTAAAACCTAAATCTAAAATCCTAGAACTTAAACGCTTAAAAATAAACCATATACCCTAAACCCTAAACCCTAGCCCAAGACTCTAAACCCTAAATGCCAAAACCTAAACCATCCCTAAACCCTATATCCTAAAATGTAAACCTTAAACCCTAAATCATAACCCTAAACCCTAAATTTGAACTATAAACCCTAACCTAAACACTAAATCTTAAACTCTAAACACTAAACCCTGAATCCTAACCCTAAACCTTAAACCCTAACCCTAAACCCTAAACTCTAAGCCCTACACCCTAAAACCTAAACAATAATCCGTAAACCCTAATCCTAAATCGTGAATCCTAAA
>NW_026019759.1:0-6364 GCF_900185275.1 Solanum verrucosum
ACGAATCTCAGTCACAGAGGTGGGCCAGTGCCAATCACGAATAGCCTCAATCTTCGCCGGATCAACCCTAATACCCTCCTTGGACACCACGTGCCCCAAGAAGGCTACAGACTCAAGCCAAAACTCGCACTTTGAGAACTTGGCATAAAGCCGCTGATCTCTCAAAGTCTGGAGCACTATCCTCAAATGTTGCTTATGCTCACTCCGGCTCCGCGAGTATACCAGTATGTCATCAATGAAGACAATGACAAATAAATCAAGGTATGGCCTGAACACACGTGTCATCAAGTCCATGAAGCGGCAGGGGCATTAGTCAACCCAAACGACATCACCAAGAACTCATAATGGCCATAACGAGTCCTAAATGCGGTCTTAGGACGTCCGCTGCCCTAATCCTCAACTGGTGGTAGCCGGATCTTAAATCAATCTTAGAAAATACCACGGCACCCTGAAGCTGATCAAACAAATCATTCAATACGAGGCATGGGGTAACGGTTCTTCACCGTCACCTTGTTCAGCTGCCTGTAGTCAATACACAATCGCATAGTACCGTCCTTCTTCTTCACGAAGAGGACTGGGGCACCCCAAGGGATACACTAGGTCGATAAATCCCTTACCCAAGAGATCCTGAAGCTGAACACTGAGCTCCTTGAGCTCTGCAGGAGCCATCTGATATGGCGGAATAGAAATAGGCCGAGTACCTGGCTCAAGCTCAATCGGAAAATCAACATCACGCTCTGGGGGTAGGCCAGGTAGATCAGTAGGAAACACATCTATGAAGTCACGAACAACAGGAACTGACTCAACCGGAGGAACCTCCCTACTCACATCACGTACATAGGCCAAATATGATAAGCATCCGCTAGCCACTAGCCTCCTAGCACGAATAAAAGAGATAACCCCGACTGGTGTGCTACCACGAGATCCCTGCCACACCACCGGAGGAATACCAGGAATGGCTAAGGTAACGGTCTTAGAAAAGCAATCTAAAACAGCGCGATAAGGGGATAACCAATCCATGCCCAGAATCACATCAAAATCAACCATGTCAAGCAATATAAGGTCAGCCCGGGTGTCACGCCCCTGGATAGTAACTAAGCAAGATCGAAATACCTGATCCACTACTAAAGACTCACCCACGGGGGTCGACACACGCAACGGCGCTACCAGAGGCTCAGACATCATACTCAATCGAGAGGCATAGTAAACAGAAACATACGAAAAAGTAGAGCCTGGATCAAATAAAGCCAAGGCGGGCTGCTGGCATAATAACACTGTACCTGTGATCACGTCGTCCGAGGTCTCAGCATCTGCTCTAGCTGGAGCTGCATAAAAGTGGGCCTGGACTCCCCTACCCTGTGCATCGGCTCTGCCCCCTAATCTGCCTCCTCGGGGACCACCCCGTATACCCTGGTGACCACCCCTACGGTCCTGTCCCTGGCCTCTGCCTCTAGCTGGAGGTGCTGGCGCATGCCTAACTGCCTGTGGAGCGGGTAAGGCTAACCTGCGATGGGGACACTCGCGGGCCCAATGATCTAACTCCCCACACTCATAACACCCCTGGGACTGTCGACTGAGAGCTGGAGGTCGGCTACCCCGGCCAGAAGAACCCATCTGTGAACTATCTCGGCCTCGACTAGGACCCGCACTAAAACCAATATGGCGGTGCTGATCACCCTCCGATGCCTGGAGAGAAGCCTGGAAGGGGCTACTAGACTGACCCGACTGAAACCTCTGCTGAGATCTATCATAAGACTCTCGGGGTCTGAAACGGCGCCTATCATGGCTATCCTCCTGTCTAGCTCTCTTGCCGCTGCACCCTTGGGCCTCGCGACGGAGCTGCTCGATAGTGCGGGCATGGTCCACTACATCCAGAAATAAGCGGCCCGCTGAGACTAAAGACTGAGTCTCAATCCGCAACTGTAGTCTCAAACCCCGAACAAAACAACGAACTCTCTCCTCCTCAGTAGGTAATATCATGGCGGCATGCCTGGAGAGCTCGTGAAATCGGGCCTCATACTCTGATACTGTCATGGAGCCCTGCTCTAACCGAGCAAACTGATCTCTGATGCTCCTGGGAATAAATCGGGCCAAGAAGGCCTCTGAAAACTCAGTCCATGTGACCGGTGGAGACCCAGCTGGCCTGGTCTCTAAGTATGTACGCCACCATTGCCTGGCGGGATCGTCTAACTGGTAAGCGGTGAAGTCTGCCCCTCTCGAATCCACTAAACCCAAAGTCTGTAGCCGCTCGCGGCAAGTAACTAGAAACTCGTGGGCATCCTCCCCCACTGCCCCAGAAAACCTCGGCGGTGATAGTCTAAGGAACACCCCGAGCATCTTCTGCTCCCGTAGTGGCATGACACCCTCCAAATCGTCAGGCTGAACAACCGGTGCCGCTAGCTGCTGAACAACCGGTACCGCTGGTGTAGGCTGGCCCTGCGGTACCGGAACGGCTGGAGCTGGGGCTGCTGCATACCCCCAATGGCAGCTAGTATCTGTACGAGCATCGCCTGTATATCTGGAGCTGCCACAGGCTCAGGCGGTGGCTGGGCTGGTCCGGGCCCATCGGCTGCTGCTGTGCTGGAGATGCTGGTGGCTCTATCACCGGCTCCGGAGTTTGCTCTCGGTCCTGGGCTGGTGCTGTAGCTCTGGCACGACTCGAGGTCGGCCTCTACCCCTAGCTGGGGCCCTACCACGCGTGTGAGCCATCCCGATAAAAGAGTGGTACAAGTAAGATTTCAGAAACCGATAAGACACACAATGCACGACAATGATACAAAAACGACACGTTCCTAAAGACATCCTGTAGCCTCCCGAAGATAAGTAACGGACGTCTCCGTACCGATCTGCAGGACTCTACTAGACGTTAGCTCTGTACAAGTGAGACCGACGAACCTGGGCTCTGATACCAATTTGTCACGACCCGATTTACCAAGTCATGATGGCACCTACTATAACCCGCCAGCAGGTAAGCCAACCCGTAACCCGGAACAACAAGTAATGGGTCTGAGGGTAGAAATTAAACAAGAGTAGGCAAATAACAATATAAACAGGCGGACACAAATCAAAAACATATATACAGATAAAGATCCCTCCCAGAACCTGGAAGTCACTAGTACAGAGCTACTACAAAATGAGTACAAGTCCCAAAAGTGGACAACAGAGACTGGACTGTCTCGAAAGGAAGAAGACAAGTCTATATATACAGATGGAGACTGAAATAGTACAAAACGCCGTGTGCTCACCCCGTCTCCAGATAAGTCTACTCTAAGCTCGATCAACGCTGGCTACTAGTGCTCGGACCTGCATCACAAAATAGATGCAGAGCGTAGCATGAGTACCAAAACAACAGGTACCCAGTAGACATCATCGGCCGACTGAGCAAGATAAGCAAAAGTAAACTGAAATGCAAATAAAGGTCACATCAAGTGCAAAGAGTAGAAAATGGGGGGTATGTACACGAGCGTACAGGCAACAAAGACAAGCAATCTAACTAACTCCGCGGGCTCCCATAAACCCGACGGGTACGCTCGTGCACAATAAAAGAAACCACCTGCACGGACCCCCATAAGCCCGGCAGATGCACTGGCAGTTGAAGTAAAATAATGGAGCTAGAAGGTCTATCACAATATTACCAAATTCCGGACTTTTAACTGAACCATTCCCAATTATATTCCAAGATCTCATTACGTCCCGGACTTTAATCGGAATCTCTCCAACCTCCAAAACCTCAACCTACAGATGAGAATAATCAAGACTAAACTGAAGCTTTAGTGAGGAATTGGGAATACACCACGTGCAAGCTGGACCACGGACTCGAATCGGGTACTATAGCTAATGAGTCAACCTATATGGGCTGGACCACGGACTCGAACCGGGTGCTGTAGCCAAAGGTCGGGCACGGGTGGGCTGGACCACGGACTCTAACCGGGTACTGTAGCCAAAACCAGATCACAGGTAAGCTGGACCACGGACTCTAACCGGGTACTGTAGCTAAGCCTGGACATAAGTAAGCTGGACCACGGACTCTAACCGGGTACTGTAGCTAAGAATCAATATCCAACCATACGTCGCGGGAAATATCACCAACCGATTACCATAGATAATCATTTTAGTCCGACCCTCATATACCCCAAATCGCCGAGGAAGTATCCAATAATGAGTAAGCTAGACCACGGACTTTAACCGGGTATTTGTAGCCGATAGAAAAGCAGGGCATTATGGATACAAGGTCATAAGTTGAGTTACCGCCTAGCTAAGGCTCAGACTATCAGACTCAAGTCTGCTATATCAGTCTACAAGGAGCTGACCGTCCGAAACGACGTCGGAAAAAGTTCTACTGCCCAACGACATCCGAAACCTCGCAAGTCTATGGCAACACTAGTCTAGCCTAGACTAAGGCCAAATATACTTCAAATCAATATTATCATATACACCACAAAATATGGATATTCAATAATATCAAGAGACATGCTGTCATAATCAAACACTTTCCCGAATAAGGTCTAAGGCAGGAATTATAGAAATTAGCATGCTCGACACCCGAACCCCTCCATACTCAAGCAAATCAATAAACAAATGCCTAAACATGCTCAATCTCACGAGAGAAAACCATAGCCTACAACACCGCAAATCAGCCACAACAATTAAAAGTAGCAGCCCCTAGATCACCAATTTCCGGAAAAACGAGACCCTTTCAACCCAAACAGATTATACCACGACGATCCTTGAGAAAAACTCTACAAGTTAGCCTCAAGAATGACTCCAAAACGGACTTACGATGATCAAGAATCTCACAATTCAAAATTCAACAACAAAACCATCCGGAAATCACCCTGGCAGTGGGCTAAAAATTGATTTCTTACCTCAAACGAAGCCTCCCCTCGCGTTTCTGAGATCACCGCTAGATTCCCCTCGAAATTCTCTTGAAGTTTGCCTTTTGAATCACTTAATTTGGACTAAAAAAGAAGGAGCAATCTCAAGTTGAAGTTGAAGGGAAAAAAAAATGGACGAATTTCGTCTTAAATTCTGGAAATTTCCAGATTTCACTCCTCTGCCACGTGTCGTCACGTGGCTCTGCAGTCACCGCCGCGTCAAAATTCTACAACCCTACAAACTTAAGTTTCGATGTTTCGGACTCGTTGGAGTCGGAAAATACAAACCTTATATGGAATCTGATTGGAAATGATATTTCGGACTCAACGGTGAAGGCGGAATTTCCATTTGGAGCTCGCTTCGATGAAAAGTGGTCCCACACCCAGTATCATTTTGAACCAGATTCCACAATTGCCATCTAAAGCCTCGGGAAGTGAACAAAGGGTCGTTCTAGACCAAAATTGATATTCCGAAGCTAACCTAGCTGTCAGAATTTTCATCTGAACACGACTTCCAAGAAGGTTGACCAAAGTCAACTTTTCAAGTCATTACAATATCCACTACTAAACGAACTTTCGTCCGCGAAAGTAAGAGTCAAGAAGTACCTGAATGCTCAAATAAGCCGGGGAACTGTACCCGCATCTCATGCTCGATCTCCCAGATAGCCTCCTCAACTGGACGATGTCTCCAATGGACCTTAACCACAGGAATGGCTCTGGAACGCAACCGTCTGACATCTCTGGCCAAAATAGCAACTGGCTCCTCAATGTATCTCAAACTGACGGCTGCGAATCCGATCCAACAGAGATGATTGAGCATCCACATAAGCTAGTACACACCGGGAATCAGAGATATCAAGCCGTACCATCCGGTTAGCTAAGGACTGGATGTCCAAAGCTAATGGTCGCTCCGCAACAGATAAGAATGATAGACTACCCATACTCACTGCCTTTCGGCTCAAGGCATCCGCTACCACATTCGCCATGCCCGGATGATAGAGAATAGATAAGTCATAGTCCTTCAGGAGCTCAATCCAACGACGCTGCCTCGAATTAAGGTCCCTCTGGCTCATGATGTACTGAAGACTCCTGTGATCGGTATATATCTCACATCGAACTCCATACAAGTAGTGCCTCCAAATCTTAAGTGCGAAAACTACCGCCGCCAACTCTAAGTCATGGGTGGGTAGTTGCGCTCATGAATCTTAAGCTGCCTCGACGCATAAGCAATAACCCGACCCTGCTGCATCAATACACAACCCAAACCAACGCCGGATGCGTCACAATATTCCGTGAAGCCCTCGCCCTCAACTGGAAGAGTCAATATAGGAGCGGTGGTCAATAACTCCTTGAGCCTCAAAAAGCTCGCCTCACACTCCTCTGACCAAACAAAGGGAACATCCTGGCGAGTCAACCGAGTCAAAGGCGCTGCTATAGTAGAAAATCCCTCAACAAAACGCCTATAGTAGCCTGCCAATCCGACGAAGCTA
>NW_026019760.1:0-277 GCF_900185275.1 Solanum verrucosum
GCCGTCCGCCGATCGACTCGGGGCGTGGACCAGCGTGGATTGGGGGGGCGGCCAAAGCCGCTCTCGATTACGCCGCGGAACGCCGTTCTCCTTGATTGTGGTAGGCAGCGCGCGCCTCTGGCTGCTTCGGCATCTGCGCGCTCCGGACGCTGGCCTGTGGGCTCCCCATTCGACCCGTCTTGAAACACGGACCAAGGAGTCTGACATGTGTGCGAGTCAACGGGCGAGTAAACCCGTAAGGCGTAAGGAAGCTGATTGGTGGGATCCCCCTGAGGGG
>NW_026019761.1:0-2521 GCF_900185275.1 Solanum verrucosum
AAATTCTGACAGCGAGGTTAGCTTCGGAAGATCGATTTTGGTCTAGAACGACCCTTTGTTCACTTCCCGAGGCTTTAGATGGCAATTGTGGAATCTGGTTCAAAATGATACTGGGTGTGGGACCCACTTTTCATCGAAGCGAGCTCCAAATGGAAATTCCGCCTTCACCGTTGAGTCCGAAATATCATTTCCAATCAGATTCCATATAAGGTTTGTATTTTTCCGACTCCGAACGAGTCCGAAACATCGAAATTTAAGTTTGAAGGGTTGTAAAATTTTGACGCGGCGGTGACGTGGCAGAGCCACGTGACGCCACGTGGGCAGCGGAGTGGAAATATGGAAATTTCCAGAATTTAGGACGAAATTCGTCCATTTTTTTTCCTCAACTTCAACTTAAGATTGCTCCTTCATTTTGAGTCCAAATTAAGTGATTCAAAAGGCAAAACTTCAAGAGAATTTCGAGGGGAATCTAGCGGTGGTCTCAGAAACGCGAGGGGAGGCTTCATTTGAGGTAAGAAATCGATTTTTAGCCACTGCCAGGGTGATTTCCGGATGGTTTTGTTGTTGAATTTTGAAAATGTGAGTTCTTGATCATCGTAAGTCCGTTTTGAGTCATTCTTGAGGCTAACTTGTAGAGTTTTTCGCAAGGATCGTCGTGGTATAATCTGTTTGGGTTGAAAGGGCCTCGTTTTTCCGGAAATTGGTGAACTAGGGGGCTGCTACTTTTAATTGTTGTGGCTGATTTGCGGTGTTTTAAGCATCTGTTTGTGCTATAATTTTGGGGTATTAGTTTAGTAAGGTATTTGGACGTTTCCACGGATTCGATTTCGAGATCCTAAATGTGGGCCCCACAATCCCGTTTTAGACCCGATTTTGGGTCCGTCTCCGAAAAATATAATTTTAGTGTCAATATATTCGTAATGACGAGGTGATTAACCTTTTGTTAGTGGGGAAGCATTTGGAGACCGTTCGGAGAGGAAAAGATCCGGTACCGTGAGTCGGAGCACGCGTGGTCGGCTTTCAGGTAGGCTATGGCTTTCTCTCGTGAGATTGAGCATGTTTAGGCAACTGTTTATTGATTTGCTTGAGTATGGAGGGGTTCGGGTGTCGAGCATGCTAAATTTCTATAATTCCTGCTTTAGACCTTATTTCGGGAAAGTGTTGGATTATGACAGCATGTCTCTTGATATTATTGAATATCCATATCTTGTGGTGTATATGATAATATTGATTTGAAGTATGTTTGGCCTTAGTCTAGGCTTAGACTAGTGTTGCCATAGACTTGCGAGATTTCGGATGTCGTTGGGTAGTAGAACTTTGTCCGACGTCGTTTCGGATGATCAGCTCCTTGTAGACTGATATAGCAGACTTGAGTCTGATAGTCGGTAACTCAGCTTATGGCCTTGTATCCATAATGCCCTGCTTTTCTATTAGCTACAGTACCCGGTTAGAGTCCGTGGTCCAGCTTACTTATGTCCAGGCTTAGCTACAGTACCCGGTTAGAGTCCGTGGTCCAGCTTACCTGTGATCTGGTTTTGGCTACAGTACCCGGTTAGAGTCCGTGGTCCAGCTTACCTTGTGATCTGGTTTTGGCTACAGTACCCGGTTCGAGTCCGTGGTCCAGCCCACCCGTGCCCGACCTTTGGCTACAGCACCCGGTTCGAGTCCGTGGTCCAACCCATATAGGTTGACTCATTAGCTATAGTACCCGGTTCGAGTCCGTGGTCCAGCTTGCACGTGGTGTATTCCCAATTTCTCACTAAAGCTTCAGTTTAGTCTTGATTACTCTCATCTGTAGGTTGAGGTTTTGGAGGTTGGAGAGATTCCGATTAAAGTCCGGGACGTAATGAGATCTTGGAATATAATTGGGAATGGTTCGGTTAAAAGTCCGGAAATTGGTAATATTGTGATAGACCTTCTAGCTCCATTATTTTACTTCAACTGCCGGTCCATCTGCCAGGCTTATGGGGGTCCGTGCAGGTGGTTTCTTTTATTGTGCACGAGCGTACCCGTCGGGTTTATGGGAGCCCGGCGGAGTAGTTAGATTGCTTGTCTTTGTTGCCTGTACGCTCGTGTACATACCCCCATTTACTACTCTTTGCACTTGATGTGACCTTTATTTGCATTTCAGTTCACTTTTGCTTATCTTGCTCAGTCGGCCGATGATGCCTACTGGGTACCTGTTGTTTTGGTACTCATGCTACGCTCTGCATCTATTTTGTGATGCAGGTCCGAGCACTAGTAGCCAGCGTTGATCGAGCTCGGAGTAGACTTATCCGGAGACGGGGGTGAGCACACGGCGTTTTGTACTATTTCAGTCTCCATCTGTATATATAGACTTGTCTTTTTCCTTTCGAGACAGTCTAGTCTCTGTTGTCCAGTTTTGGGACTTGTACTCATTTTGTAGTAACTCTGTACTGGTGACTTCCAGGTTCTGGGAGGATCTTTATTTGTATATAGGTTTTTGGTTTGTGGTCCGCCTGTTTATATGTCTATTTGCCTACTCTTGTTTAAATTTCTA
>NW_026019762.1:0-73706 GCF_900185275.1 Solanum verrucosum
CCTCACGGCCAGAATGGCCCATTTTCAAGGTCAAACGAGCCCTAGAGAAGGTAAACCCCCCATTTTACCAATTTTCATGTGCTATAGTCCACAGTTTTTTGGTGATCCAGAATTCCTACCTCATTTTTACCTAAATTATACTTGGACGTCCGTGAAGACCTTATTTGTGGAGGCAGTTTGTTCTTACGACCAAAATGGCCCATTTTCAATGGTAAACGAGCCTTAGAGCAGGTGAACCCCCAATTTTTCCGATTTTCGTGTGCTATTGTCTACAGATTTTTTGGTGATCCAGAATTCTGACCTCATTTTTGCCAAAATTATGCCTGGACGTCCGTTAAAACCTTATCTATGGATGCAGTTTGCCTTCACGACCAAAATGACCCATTTTCAAGGTCTAACGAACCCTAGAGTAGGTAAACCCCCATTTTATCGATTTACGTGTGCTATAGTCCACGGATATTTTGGTGATCCAGAATTCTGACCTCATTTTTGCCAATATTTTACCTGGACGTCCGTTAAGAACTTACCTATGTAGCCAGTTGGCCCACACAGCCAGAATGACTCATTTTCAAGGTCAAACGAGCCCTAGAAAAGGTATACCCCCCATTTTACCAATTTTCGTGTTCTATTGTCCACAAATTTTTTGGTGATGCGGAAATCCGAACTCATATTTGAAAAATTATACCAGGACGTCCGTTAAGACCTTATCTATGAAGCCATTTGGACCTCACGGCCAAAATGGCCCATTTTAAAGGTCAAACGAGCCCTAGAGCAGGTAAACCCCCAATTTTACCAATTTTCGCGTGCTATAGTCCTCTGATTTTTTGGTTATCCAAAATTCCGACCTCATTTTTATTAAAAATTATACCTGGACGTCCGTTAAGACCTTATCTATGGATCCAGTTGGCCCTCACGACTAAAATGGCTCATTTTCAAGGTCAAACGAGGCCTAGAGCAGGTAAACTCCCAATCTTACCAATTTTTGTGTTCTATAGTCTAATGATTTTTTGGTTATCCAGAATTCCAACCTCTTTTTTGCCAAAATTATACCTGGACGACCGTTAAGACCTTATCTATGGATCAAGTTGGCCCTCACGGCCAGAATGGCCCATTTTCAAGGTCAAACGAGCCCTAGAGAAGTTAAACCCCCCATTTTACCAATTTTCGTGTGCTATAGTCCACATTTTTTTGGTGATCCAGAATTCCGACCTTATTTTTGCTAAAATTATACCTGGACGTCCACTAAGACCTTATCTATGGAGCCAATTATCCCTCAAAGCAGGTAAACCCCCTTTTTCCAGAATTTCGCGTGCTATAGGTCACCATCTATTTTAGTGATCAAGAATTCCGACCTCATTTTTGCTAAAATTTTACATGGACGTCCGATAAGACCTTACCTATGGAGCAAGTCAGCCCTCACGGCTAGAATGGCCCATTTTCAAAGTGAAAAAAGCCCTAGAGATGGTAAACCCCCCATTTTACCAATTTTCGTGTGCTATATAGTCCACAGATTTTTTGGTGATCCGGTATAACGAACTCATTTTTGCAAATATTATACCAGGACGTCCGTTAAGACCTTATTTATGGAGCCAGTTCGCCATCACGGCCAAAATGGCCCATTTTAAAGGTCGAACGAGCCCTATAGCAGGTAAAACCCTTATCTTACCTATTTTCATGTACTATAGTCCACAAATTTTTTGGTGATACAGAATTCCGACCTCATTTTTGCCAAAATTATACCTGGACGTCCATTAAGATCTTATCTATGGAGCCAGTTGGACCTCACGGCCTAAATGACCCATTTTCAAGGTCAAACGAGTCCTAGAGCAGGTAAACCCCCCATTTACCGATTTTAGTGTGCTATAGTGCACATATTTTTTGGTCATCCGAAATTTCGACAACATTTTTGTAAAAATTAAACCTGGACGTCCGTTAAGACCTTATCTATGGAGCCAGTTTGCCCTCACGACCAAAATGGCCCATTTGGAAGGTAAAATGAGCCCTAGAGCAGATAAACCCCCAATTTTACCGATTTTCGTGCGCTATAGTCCAAGGATTTTATGGTGATCAAGAATTCCGACCTTATCTTTGCCAAAATTTTACCTAGACGTCCGTTAAGACTTTACCTTTGGAGCCAGTCAGCCCTTACGGCCAGAATGGCCCATTTTCTAGGTCAAACGATCCCTAGAGAAGGTGAACCTTCCATTTTACCAATTTTCGTATGCTATAGTCCATGGATTTTTTGGTGATCAGGAATTCCGACCTAATTATTGAAAAAATTATACCTGGACGTCTCTCAAGACCTTATCTATGGGTCCAGTAGGACCTCACGGCCAAAATGGCCCATTTTCAGGATCAAACGATCCGTAGAGCAGTTAAACCCCCCATTTTACCGATTTTCGTGTGCTATAGTCCACAGATTTTTTTGTTCATTCGGAATTTTGACAACATTTTTGCCAAAATTTTACCTGGACGTCCGTTAAAACCTTATCTACATAGCTAGTTTGCCCTCCCGACCAAAATGGTCCATTTGCAACGTCAAACGAGGCCTAGAGCAGGTAAAACCCCAATTTTACCAATTTTCGTGTACTGTAGTGCACATATTTTTTGGTTATCAAGAATTTCGACCTCATTTTTGCCAAAATTATACATGGACGTCCGATAAGACCTTATCTACGGAGCCAGTTTGCCCTCACGGCCAAAATGGGCCATTTTCAAGGTCAAACGATACCTAGAGCAGGTAAAGCCCCCATTTTACCGATTTAATGTACTATAGGTCACCATATTTTTTGGTGATAAAGAATTCCGACTATATTTTTGCCAATATTATACCTGGACATCCGCTAAGACCTTATCTATGGAGCCAATTGGCCCTCATGGCCAAAATGGGCCATTTTCAAGGTAAAACGATCCCTAGAGAAGGTAAACCCCCTATTTTGCCAATTTTCATGTGCTACAGTCCACAAATTTTTAGGTCATTCGGAACACCGATAACATTTTTCCCAAAATTTTACCTGGACGTCCGTTAGACCTTACCTATGAAGCCAGTCGGCCATCACGGCTAGAATGGCCCATTTTCAAGGTCAAACAAGCCGTAGAGCAGGTAAACCCCCAATTTACCAATTTTCGTGTGCTATAGTCCACAGATTTTGTGGTGATCCAGAATTCCGACCTCATTTTTGCCAAAATTATAATTGGACGTCCGTTAAGACCTTATCTATGGAGCCAGTTTGAATTCACGACCAAAATGGCCCATTTTCAAGGTCAGACGAGCCCTAAAGTAGGGTAAACCCCATATTTTACCAATTTTCGTGTTTTATTAGTCCACAAATTTTTTGATAATCAAGAATTCCGACCTCATTTTAGCCAATATTACACCTGGATGTCCGTTAAGACCTTATCTATTAAGCCAGTTGGCGCTCATGGCCAAAATGGCCATTTTCAAGGTCAAACGATCCCTAGAGTTGGTAAACCCCCCATTTTACCGATTTAATGTGCTATAGTCACCATATTTTTTGGTGATAAAGAATACAGACCCCATTTTTGCCAAAATTTTACCCGGACGTCCGTTAAGACCTTACCTATGGATCCTGTTGCCCTCTCGGCTAGAGTGGCCCATTTCATGGTCAAACTAACCCTAGAGGAAGGTAAACCCCCTATTTTACCAATTTTGTGTGCTATAGTCCACGGATTTTTTGGTGATTCCGAAATTCCGACCTCATTTTTGCAAAAAATTATACAAGGACGTTCGTTAAGACCTTATCTATGGAGTCATATGTCCCTCACGGCCAAAATGGCCCATTTTTAAGGTCAAATGAGCCGTAGAGCAGGTAAACCCCTCGCCCCCCCCCCCCCCCATTTCACCGATTTTAGTGTGCTATAGTCCACAAATTTTTTGGTCATCCGAAATTCCGACAACATTTTGGCCAAAATTTTACCTGGATGTCCGTTAAGAGCTTATCTATGGAGCCAATTTGCCCTCACAGCAAAAATGGCCCATTTTCAAGGTCTAACGAGGCCTAGAGCAGTTAAACCATGGATTTTTTGGTGATCCGTAATACCGACCTAATTATTACCAAATTATACCTGGACATCCGTTAAGACCTTAGCTATGGAGCCAGTTGGACCTCACCGGCCAAAACGGCTCATTTTCAAGCTCAAACGAGCCCTAGGCAGGTAAACCCCCTATTTAACTAATTTTCATGAGCTAGAGTCTACAGATTTTTTGGTCATCCGGAATTTCGACAACTTTTTTTGCCAAAAATTTATCTCGACGTCCGTTAATACCTTATCTATAGATCTAGTTGGCCCTTACGACCAAAATGACCCATTTTCAAGGTTAAACAAGGCCTAGAGCAGGTAAATCCCTAATTTTACCAATTTTTGCGTGCTATAGTCCACAGATTTTTTGGTTATCCAGAATTCTGACCTCATTTTGCCAAAATTATACCTAGACATCCGTTAAGACCTTATCTATGGAGACAGATGGCCCTCACGGCCAGAATGGCCCATTTTCAAGGTCAAACGAGCCCTAGAGAAGGTAAACCCCCAAATTTACCAATTTTTGTGTGTTATAGTCCATGGATTCTTTGCTCATTCAGAATTCAGACCTCATTTTTGCCAAAAATATACCTGGATGTCCGTTTAGACCTTATTAATGGAGCAAGTCGGCCCTCACGGCTAAATTGGTTCGTTTTCAAGGTCAAACGAGCCTTAGAGCAGGTAAACCCCCAATTTTATCAATTTCGTGTGCTATAGTCTACGGATTTTTTGGTGATAAAGAATTTCGACCTCATTTTTGCCAAAATTTTACCTGGACGTCCGTTAAGACCTTATCTATAGAGCCAGTTGGCCCTCACGGCCAGAATGGCCCATTTTCAAGGTCTAACGAGCCCTAGAGAAGGTAAACCCCCCATTTTACCAATTTTCGTGTGCTATTGTTCACGAATTTTTTGGTGATCTGTAATTCGGACTTCATTTTTCCTAAAATTATAACTGTACGTCCGTTAAGACCTTATGTATGGAGCCAATTAGCCATCACGGCCAAAATTGCCCATTTTCATTGTCAAACGAGCCCTAGAGTAGGTAAAACCCCCCATTTTGCCGATTTCATGTGCTATAGTCCACACATTTTTTGGTCATCCAAAATTCTGTTAACATTTTCTGCCAAAATTTTACCTAGACGTCCGTTAAGACCTTACCGATGGAGCTAGTCGGCCCTCACGGCCAGAATGGCCCATTTTCAAGGTCAAAAAGCCCTAAATAAGATAAACCGCCCATTTTAACCAATTTTTGTGTACTATAGTACACAGATTTTTTGGTGATCCGAAATTCTGACCTCATTTTTACCAAATTATACCTGGACGTCCGTTAGGACATTATCTGTTGAGCCAGTTTGCCCTCACGACCAAAATGGCCCATTTTCAAGCTAAACGAGGCCTAGAGCAGGTAAAGCCCCAATTTTACTGATTTTCGTGTGCTATAGTCCACAGATTTTTTGATGATCCAGAAATCCGACCTCATTTTTTTTGAAAATCATACCTAGACGTTCGTTAAGACCTTATCTATGGAGCCAATTTGCCTTCACGACCAAAATGGCCCATTTCAAGGTCAAACGATTTCTAGAGTAGGTAAACCACCATTTTGCCGATTTTCACGCGCTATAGTCCACAGATTTTTTGGTCATCCGAAATTCTAACAACATTTTGACAAAATTATACCAGGACGTCCGTTTAAAACCTTACCTATGGAGCCAGTTGGCCCTCACGGCCAGAATGGCCCATTTTCAAAGTCAAACGAACCCTAGATAAGATAAACTGTCCATTTACCAATTTTCGTGTGTTATAGTCCACAGATTTTTAGGTGATCCGGAATTCCAACCTCATTTTTATCAAATTATACCTGGACGTCCGTTAGACTTTATCTGTTGAGCCAGTTTGCCCTCACGACAAAAATGGTCCATTTTCAAGCTAAAACGAGCCCTAGAGCAGGTAAACCCCCAATTTTTTCGATTTTCATATGCTATAGTCCACATATTTTTTGGTAATGCAGAATTTCGACCTCATTTTTCAAAAAATTATACATAGACGTCCGTTAAGACCTTATATATGGAGCAAGTTTGCCTTCACGACCCAAAATGGCCCATTTTCAAGGTCAAACGAGCCCTAGAGTAGGTAAACCCCCCATTTTATCAATTTTCATGTGCTATATAGTCCACGGATATTTTGGTGACCCAGAATTCCGACCTCATTTTTGCCAAAATTATTGTTGGACGTCCATTAAGACCATATCCATGGAGCAAGTTGGCCCTCATGGCCAAAGTGGCCTATTTTCAAGGTTCAAACGAGCCCTCTAGAGGTAAACCCCCCCATTTTGCCGATTTTATTTGGTATCGGCCACCATTTTTTTTGGTGATAAAGAATTCCGACCTCATTTTTGCCAAAATTTTACCTAGACGTCCGTTAAGAACTTACATATGGAGCTAGTTGGCCCTCACGGCCAGAATGGCTCATTTCCAAGGTCAAACGAGCCCTAGATAAGGTAAACCCCCCATTTTACAAATTTCGTGTGCTATAGTCTGCAAATTTTTTGATGATCCAGAATTCTGACCTCATATTTGCCAAAATTATCCCTGGACGTCCGTTAAGACCTTATCTATGGAGCCAATTGGCCCTCACGGCCAAAATGGCCCATTTTTAAGATCAAACGAGCCCTAGAGCAGGTAAACCCCCCATTTGCCGATATTCGTGTGATATAGGTCACTATATTTTTTAGTGATAAAAAATTTCGACCACATTTTTGCCAAATTATACCTGGATGTCCGTTAAGACCTTATCTATGGAGACAGTTTGCTTTCACAACCATAATGGCCCATTTTCAAGGTAAAACGGGCCCTAAAGTAGGTAAACCCCCCATTTTATCGATTTTCGTATTTTATAGTCCACAGATTTTTTGGTGATCCAGAATTCCGACCTCATTTTTGCCAAAAATATACCTAGACATCCGTTAAGACCTTATCTATTGAGCCAGTTGGCCCTCATGGCCAAAATGGCCCATTTTCAAGGTCAAACGAGCCCTAGAGCAGGTAAACCCCCCATTTTACCGATTTCGTGTCCTATAGGTCACCATCTTTTTTGGTGATAAAGAATTACGACCTCATTTTGGCCAAAATTTTAACTGGACGTCCGTTAAGACGTTGCCTATGGAGCCAGTTGGCCCTCACGGCCAGAATGGCCCATTTTCAAGGTCAAACGAGCCCTAAAGTGGGCAAACCCCCCATTTTGCCGATTTTCATGTGCTATAATCCACGGATTTTTTGGTGATCCGTAATTCCGACCTCATTATTGCCAAAATTTTACCTGGACGTCCGTTAACACCTTACCTATGGTGCCAGTCGGCTCTCAAGGCCAGAATGGCCCATTTTCAAGGTCAAAAGAGCCTTAGATAAGGTAAACCCCCCATTTTACCAATTTTCATTTGCTATAGTCCACATATTTTTTGGTGATCCAGAATTCCGACCTCATTTTTACCTAAATTATACCTGGACGACCGTGAAGACCTTATATGTGGAGCCAATTTGTTCTTAAGACTAAAATGGCCCATTTTCAAGATAAAACGAGCCCTAGATCAGGTAAACCCCCAATTTTACCGATTTTCGTGTGCTATAGTTCACAGATTTTTTGGTGATCCAGAATTCCGACGTCATTTTTGCCAAAATTATGTCTGGACATCCGTTAAGACCTTATCTATGGAGGTAGTTTGCCTTCACGACCAAAATGGCCCATTTTCAAGGTCAAACGAGCCCTAGAGCAGGTAAACCCCCAATTTAATCGATTTACGTGTGCTATATAATCCACAGATTTTTTGGTGATCCAGAATTCCGATCTCATTTTTGCCAAAATTATACCCGGACGTCCGTTAAGACCTTATCTATGGATCCAGTTGGCGCTCATGGCCAAAATAACCCATTTTCAAGGTCAAACGATCCCTAGAGTTGGTAAACCCCCCATTTTGCCAATTTCATGTACTATAGGTCACCATCTTTTTTGGTGATAAAGAATTTCGACCTCATTTTTGCCAAAATTTTACCTGGACGTCCGTTAAGAACTTACCTATAGAGCCAGTTGGCCCTCACGGCCAGAATGGCTCATTTTCAAGGTAAAACGAGCCCTAGAGAAGGTAAACCCCCAATTTTTCCAATTTTCGTGTGCTATAGTCCATTGATTTTTTGGTGATACGGAATTACGACCTCATATTTGTCAAAATTATACCTGGACGTCCGTTAAGACCTTATTTATGGAGCAAAAACGGCCCATTTTCAAGTTCAAACGAGCCCTAGAGCAGGTAAACCCCCCTTTTTGCCATCTATTTTAGTGCTCAAGAATTCTGACCTCATTTTTGCCAAAATTTTGCCTGGACGTCCGTTAAGACCTGACCTATGGAGCAAGTCAGCCCTAACGGCTAGAATGGCCCATTTTCAAGGTCAAAAAAGCCCTAGATATGGTAAACCCCCCATTTTACCAATTTTCGTGTGCTATAGTCCACAGACTTTTAGGTGATCCGGTATTCCGAACTCATTTTTGCAAAAATTATATCAGGACGTCCGTTAAGACCTTATCGATGGAGCCAGTTGGACCTCACGGCCAAACTGGCCCATTTTCAAAGTCTAATGAGATCTAGAGCATGTAAATCCCCCATTATACCGATTTTCTTGTGCTATAGTCCACGGATTTTTTGGTCATCCGGAATTTCGACAACATTCTTGCCAAAATTTTACCTCGACGTCGGTTAAAACCTTATCTATAGAGCCAGTTTGCCCTCACGACCAACATGGCCCATTTTCTAGGTCAAACGAGGTCTAGAGCAGGTAAACCTCAAATTTTACCAATTTTCGTGTGCTATACTCCAAAGATTTTTTGGTTATCCAGAATTTCAATCTCAGTTTTTCCAAAATTATACCTGGACATCCGTTAAGACCTTATCTATGGAGTAGATTGGCCCTCACGGCCAAAATTACCCATTTTCAAGGTCAAAGGAGCCCTAGAGCAGGTAAACCCCTCATTTTCACGATTTCATGTGCTATAGGTCACCATCTGTTTTGGTGATAAAGAATTCGAACTCATTTTTGCCAAAGTTTTACCTAGACATCAGTTAAGAGCTTACGTATGGAGCCAGCTGGCCCTCACTACCAGAATGGCCCATTTTCAAAGTCAAACGAGCCCTAGAGAAGGTAAACCACCCATTTTACCAATTTTCGTGTGCTATAGTCAATGGATTTTTTGCTTATCCAGAATTCCGACAACATCTTTGCCAAAATTCTACCTCGACGTCTATTAAAACCTTATCTATAGAGCCAGTTTTCCCTCACGACCAAAATGGCCCATTTTCAAGCTCAATCGAGGTTTAGAGCAAGTAAATCCCCAATTTTACCAATTTTCATGTGCTATAGTCCACAGATTTTTGGTTATCCCGAATTCCGACCTCATTTTTTTCCAAAATTTTACCTGGACGTCCGTTAAGACCTTACCTATGGAGCCAGTCGGCCCTAACGGCCAGAATGGCCAATTTTCAAGGTCAAACGATCCCTAGAGAAGGTAAACCCCCCATTTTACCAATTTTCGTGTGCTATAGTCCATGGATTTTTAAGTGATCCGTAATACCGACCTAATTATTTCCAAAATTATACCTGGACGTCCGTTAAGACCTTACCTATGGAGCCAGTAGGCCCTCACGGCCAGAATGGCCCATTTTCAAGGTCAAATGAACCCTAGAGAAGGTAAACCCCCCATTTTACTAATTTTCGTGTGCTATAGTCCATGGATTTTTTGGTGATCCGGATTCCGACCTCATTATTGCCAAAATTATACTTGGACTTCCGTTAAGACCATATCTATAGAGCCAGTTGGATCTCACGGCCAAAATGGCCCATTTTCAAGGTCAAACGAGCCCTAGAGCTGGTAAACCCCCAATTTTACCAATATTCGTGTGCTATAGTCCACATATTTTTTGGTTATCCAAAATTTCGACTTCATTTTTGCCAAAATTATACCTGGACGTCCGCTAAGACCTTATCTATGGAGCCAGTTGTCCCACACGGCCAAAATGGCCCATTTCAAGGTCAAACGAGCCCTAGAGCAGGTAAACCCCCAATTTTACCGATTTCGTGTGCTATAGGTCACCATCTTTTTTGGTGATAAAGAATTACGACCTCATTTTTACCAAAATTTTAACTGGACGTCCGTTAAGACGTTACCTATGGAGCCAGTTGGCCTTCATGGCCAGAATGGCCCATTTTCAAGGTCAAACGAGCCCTAGATTAGGTAAACCCCCATTTTACCAATTTTCATGTGCTATAGTCTACAGTTTTTTGGTGATCCAGAATTCCGACCTCATTTATACCTAAATTATACCTGGACCTCAGTGAAGACCTTATTTGTGGAGCCAGTTTGTTCTTACGACCAAAATGGCCCATTTTCAAGGTTAAACGAGCCCTAGAGCAGGTAAACCCCTAATTTTACCGATTTTAGTGTGCTATAGTCAACATATTTTTTGGTGATCCAGAATTCCGACCTCAGTTTTGCCAAAATTATTCCTGGACGTCCGTTAAGACCTTACCTATGGAGGCAGTTTACCTTCACGACCAAAATGGCCCATTTTCAAGGTCAAACGAGCCCTAGAGTAGGTAAACCCCCATTTTATCGATTTGCGTGTGCTATAGTCCACGGATATTTTGGTGATCCAGAATTCTGACCTCATTTTTGCCAATATGTTTCCTGGACGTCCGTTAAGAACTTACCTATGTAGCCAGTTGGCCCACACGGACAGAATGTCTCATTTTCAAGGTCAAATGAGGCCTAGAGCAGCTAAACCCCCCATTTTACAAATTTTCGTGTTCTATATTCCACAGATTTTTTGGTAATGCGGAAATCCGAACTCATATTTGAAAAATTATACCAGGATGTCCGTTAAGACCTTATCTATGAAGCCATATGGACCTCACGGCCAAAATGGCCCATTTTAAAGGTCAAACGAGCCCTACAGCAGCTAAATCTCCAATTTTACCAATTTTCGTGTGCTATAGTCCACTGATTTTTTGGTTATCAGAAATTTTGACCTCATTTTTGCCAAAATTATTCCTGGAGGTCCGTTAAGACCTTATCTATGGATCCAGTTGGCCCTCACGACTAAAATGGCCCATTTTCAAGGTCAAACGAGGCGTAGAGCAGGTAAACTCCCAATTTTACCAATTTTTGTGTTCTATAGTCTAATGATTTTTTGGTTATCCAGAATTCCAACCTCCTTTTTGCCAAAATTATACCTGGACGTCCGTTAAGACCTTATCTGTGGATCCAGTTGGCCTTCACGGCCAAAATGGCCCATTTTAAAGATCAAACAAACCCTTGAGCAGGTAAACCCCCCATTTTGCCGATTTCGTGTGCTATAGGTCACCTTTTTTTTTGGTGATCAAGAATTACGACCTCATTTTTGCAAAAAATTTAACTCGACGTACGTTATGACGTTACCTATGGAACCAGTTCGCCCTCACGGCAAGAATGGCCCATTTTCCGGGTCAACTAAGCCCTAGAGAAGGTAAACCCACCATTTTACAAATTTTCGTGTGCTATAGTCCACAGATTTTTTGGTGATCCGAAATTCCGACCTCATATTTGCAAAAATTTACCTGAACGTCCGTTAAGACCTTATCTATTGGGTTAGTTGGCTCTCACGGATAAAATGGCCCATTTTCAAGGTCAAACGAGCCTTATAGTAGGTAAATCCCCCATTTTACCAACTTTAGTGAGCTATAGGTCACCATCTTTTTAGGTGATCCAGAATTCCGACCTTATTTTTGCTAAATATTTAACTGGAGGTCCGTTAAGACCTTACCTATGGAGCCAGTTGGCCCTCACGGCCAGAATGGCCCATTTTCAAGGTCAAACGAGCCCTAGAGAAGGTAAACCTCCTATTTTACCAATTTTCATGTGCTATAGTACACATATTTTTTGGTGATCGAGAATTCCGACCTCATTTTTGCCAAAATTATACCTACACGTCCATTAAGACCTTATCTATGGAGTCAATTGGCCCTCACATCCAAAATGGCCCATTTTCAAAGTCAACCGAGCCCTAGAGAAGGTAAACCCCCTATTTTACCAATTTTCGTGTGCTATAGTCCACAAATTTTTTGGTGATCCAGAATTCGGACTTCAATTTTGCAAAAATTATACCTCGACGTCCGTTAAGACCTTATCTATGGAGCCAATTGTCCCTCATGGCCAAAATGGGCCATTTTCAAGGTCAAACGAACCCTATAGAAGGTAAACCCCCCATTTTGCCGATTTTCATGTGCTATAGTCCACAGATTTTTTGGTCATCCCGAACTCCGACCTCATTTTTGCCAAAATTATACCTGGACGTCCATTAAGACCTTATCTATGGTGCCAATTGGCCCTCACGACCAAAATGGCCTATTTTCAAAGTCAAACGAGCCCTAGAGAAGGAAAACTCCACATTTTACCAATTTTTGTGTACTATAGTCCACAATTTTTTTGGTGATCCAGAATTCGGACTTCATTTTTGCCAAAATTATGCCTGGACGTCCGTTAAGACCTTAGGTATGGAGCCAGTTGGACCTCACGGCCAAAATGGCCCATTTTCAAGGTAAAATGAACCTGAGAGCTGGTAAACCTTCCATTTTACTGATTTTAGTGTGCTATAGTCCACGAATTTTTTGGTCATCCCGAATTTCGACAACATTTATGCAAAAATTTTACCTGGACGTCCGTTAAGACGCTACCTATGGAACCAGTTGGCCCTCACGGCCAGAATAGCCCATTTTCAAGGTCAAACGAGCCCTAGAGAAGGTAAATCCCCTATTTTACCAATTTTCGTGTGCTATAGTCCACAAATTTTTTGGTGATACAGAATTCGGACCTCATTTTTGCAAAAATTATACCTGGACGTTCGTTAAGACCTTATCTATGGAGCCAATTGGCCCTCATGGCCAAAATGGGCCATTTTCAAGGTCAAACGAGCCCTAGAGAAGTTAAACCCCCCATTTTTACCGATTTTCATGTGCTATAGTCCACAGATTTTTTGGTCATCCGGAACTCCGACAATATTTTTGCCAAAATTTTACCTGGACGTCCGTTAAGACCTTACCTATGAAGCCAGTCGGCCATCACGGCTGGAATGGACCAGTTTCAAGGTCAAACAATCCATAGAGAAAGTAAACCCCCTATTTTACTAATTTTCGTGTGATATAGTCCACAAATTTTTTGGTGAACCAAAATTCGGACTTCATTTTTTCCAAAATTATATGTGGACGTTCGTTAAGACCTTAACGGACGTCCAGGTAAAATTTTGGCAAAGATGTTGTCGAAATTTCGGATGACTAAAACATCCGTGGACTGTAGCACAAAAAAATGGGTAAAGTGGGGGGTTTGCCTGCTCTAGGGTTCGTTTGAGCTTGAAAATGGGACATTTTGGTCGTGAGGTCCAACTTGCTCCATAAATAAGGTCTTAACGGACGTCCAGGTATAATTTTGGCAATATTAAGGTCGGAATTCCAGATCACCAAAAAATCCATGAATTATAGCACACGAAAATTGGTAAAATAGTGGATTTACCTTCTCTAGGGCTCGTTTAACCTTAAAAATGGTCCATTCTGGCCGTGAGGGTCGACTGGCTCCATAGGTAAGGTTTTAATAAACGTCCAGGTAAAATTTTGGCAAAAATCAGGTCGAAATTCTTTATCACCAAAAAATCTGTGTACTATAGCACATGAAAATTGGTAAAATTGGGGGTTTACCTGCTCTCAGGCTCGTTTTACCTTGAAAATGGGCCATTTTGGTCGTGAGGTCCAACTGGCTCCATAGAGAAGGTCTTAACGGATGTCCAGGTAAAATTTTTGCAAAAATGTTGTTGGAATTTCGGATGACCAAAAAATCCGTACACTATAGCACATGAAAATTGGTAAAATGGGGTGTTTACCTTCTCTAGGGTTTGTTTGACCTTGAAAATGGGTGATTCTGGCCGTGAGGGCCAACTGGCTCCATAGGTAAGTTCTTAACGGACGTCTAGGTAAAATTTTGACAAAATGAGGTCGGAATTCTTTATCGTCAAAAAAGATGGTGACCTATAATACATGAAATCGGCAAACTGGGGGTTTACCTGCTCTAGGGCACAATTTGACCTTGAAAATGGGCCATTTTGGCCATGAGGGACAACTTGCTCCATAGATAAGGTCTTAACAAACGTCCAGGTATAATTTTGGCAAAAATAAGGTCGGAATTTTGGATCAACAAAAAATATGTGGACAATAGCACACAAAAATCGGTAAATTGGAGTGTTTACCTATTCTTGAGCTCGTTTGACCTTGAAAATGGGCCATTTTGGCCGTGAGGGCCAATTGGCTCCATAAATAAGGTATTAATGGACTTCCAGGTATAATTTTGGGAAAAATGAGGTGGAAATTCTGGATCACCAAAAAATTCGTGGACTATAGAACACAAAAATTGGTAAAATGGGGTGTTTACCTTCTCTTGGGCTCGTTTGACCTTGAAAATGGGCCATCTGGCCGTGACGGCCAACTGGCTCCATAGGTAAAGTCTTAACGGACGTCCAGGTAAATTTTTTGCAAAAATGAGGTCGAAATTCTTTATCACCAAAAAATATGGTGACCTATAGCACATGAAATCAGCAAAATGGGGGTTTACCAGCTTTAGGGCTCGTTTGACCTTGAAAATGGATCATTTTGGCCATGAGGGCCAACTGGATTCATCGATAAGGTCTTAACGAATGTCCAGGTATAACTTTTAGCAAAAATAAAGTCGAAATTCTGGGTTACCAAAAAATCCATGAACTATAGCACACGAAAATCGATAAAATTGGGGGTTTACCTGCTCTAGGGCTCGTTTGACCTTGGAAATGGGCCATTCTGGCCGTGAGGGCCAACTGGCTCCACAGGTAAGGTCTTAACGGAACTCCAGGTAAATACTTGGCAAAAATGAGGTCAGAATTCTGGATCACTGAAAAAGATGGTGACCCATAGCACACGAAAGTAAGTAAAATGGGGGGTTTACCTGCTCTAAGGCTCGTTTGACCTTGAAAAGGGGTCATTTTAGCCGTGAGGGCCAACTGGCTTCATAGATAAGGTCTTAATGGACGTCCAAGTAATATTTTGGCAAAAATGAGGTCAGAATTCCGAATCACCAAAAAAGTCGTGGACTATAACACACGAAAATTGGTAAATTGTGGGATTTACCTCCTCTATGGCTCGTTTGACCTTGAAAATGGGTCATTCTGGTCGTGAGGGCCAACTGGCTCCATAGGTAACGTCTTAACGAACGTCCAGTTGAAATTTTGGCAAAAATGAGGTCATAATTCTTTATCACCAAAAAAGATGGTGACCTATAGCACACGAAATTGGCAAAATGGGGGGTTTACTTGCTCTAGGGCTCGTTTGACATTGAAAATGGGCCACTTTGGCCGTGTGGGCCAACTGGCTTCATAGATAAGGTCTTAACGGACATCCATGTATAAATTTGGCAAAAATGAGGTCGGAATTCTGGATAACCAAAAAATCCGTGGACTATAGCACACAAAAATTGGTAAAATTAGGGGTTTACCTGCTCTAGGCCTAGTTTGACCTTGAAAATGGGCCATTTTGGTCATGAGGGTAAACTGGCTCTATAGATAAGGTCTTAACGGACATCCAGGTAAAATTTTGTTAAAAATGAGATCGGAATTCCGTTTCACCAAAAAATCCGTGGACTATATGCACACGAAAATTGGTAAATTGGGGGGTTTTTGAAAATGGGCCATTCTGGCTGTGAGGGACAGCTGGCCCCATAGGTAAGGTCTTAACGGACGTTCAGGTAAAATTTTAGCAAAAATAAGGTCGAAATTCTTGATCACCAAAAAATCTCTGGACTACAGCACACGAAAATCGATAAAATTGGGGGTTTACCTGCTCTATGGCTCGTTTTACCTTGAAAATGGGCAATTTTGGTCATGAGGGCAAACTGGCTCCACAGATATGGTCTTAACGGATGTCTGGGTAAAATTTTGGATAAAGTATTGTCAGAATTTCGGATGACCAAAAAATCCATGGACTATAGCACACTAAAATCGGTAAAATAGGGGGTTTACCCACTCTGGTTCTTGTTTGACCTTGAAAATGGGCCATTTTGGCTGTGAGGTCCAACTGGATCCATAGATAAGGTCTTAACGGACGTCCAGGTATAACTTTGGCAAAAATGAGGTCAGAATTCCGGAGCACCTAAAAATTTGTGGACTATAGCACACGAAAATTGGTAAAATGGGGCATTTACCTTATCTGGGGCTCGTTTGACCTTGAAAATTGGTCATTCTGGCCGTGA
Source organism: Solanum verrucosum (assembly GCF_900185275.1). NCBI lineage: Eukaryota > Viridiplantae > Streptophyta > Magnoliopsida > Solanales > Solanaceae > Solanum > Solanum verrucosum. Next base: position 16,383 of record NW_026019762.1, read on the forward strand.
GGGCCGACTGGCTCCATAGGTAAGGTCTTAACAGACGTCCAGGTATAATTTTGGTAAAAATGTCATCGGAATTCCGTATGACCAAAAAATCCATGAACTATAGCACATGAATATCGGCAAAATGGGGTTTTACCTACTGTAGGACTCGCTTGATTTTGAAAATGGGCCATTTTGTCCTTGAGGGCCAATTGGCTCCATTGATAAGGTCTTAACGGACGTCAAAGTAAAATTTTGGAAAAATTGTTGTTGGAATTCCAGATGACCAAAAAATCTGTGGACTCGTTTGACATTGAAACTGGGCCATTTTGGCCGTAAGGTCCAACTGGCTCCATAGATAAGGTTTTAACGGACGTCCAGGTATAATTTTGGCAAAAATAAGGTCAGAATTCCGCATCAACAAAAAATCTGTGGACTATAGCACATGAAAATTTGTAAATTGGGGGGTTTACCTTCTCTAGGGTTCGTTTGACCTTGAAAATGGGTCATTCTGGCCGTGAGGGCCAACTGCTCCATGGGTAACGTCTTAACGGACGTCCAGTTAAAATTTTGGCTAAAATGAGGTCGTAATTCTTTATCACCAAAAAAGATGGTGACCTATGACACATAAAATCGGCAAAATGGGGGTTTGCTGCTCTAGGGCACGGTTTGACCTTGAAAATGGGCTATTTTGGCCATGAGGGACAACTAGCTCCATAGATAAAGTCTTAACAGACGTCCAGGTATAATTTTGGCAAAAATGAGGTCGGAATTCTGGATCACCAAAAAATTTGTGGACTATAGCACACAAAAATCGGTAAAATAGAGTGTTTACCTATTCTAGGGGTCGTTTAACCTTGAAATCGGCCATTTTGGCTCCATAGATAAGGTCTAAACGGACTTCCAGATATAATTTTGGCAAAAATGAGGTGGAAAGTCGGGATCACCAAAAAATCTGCGGCCTATAGCACACAAAAATTGGTAAAATGGGGGGTTTACCTTCTCTTGGGCTCGTTTGACCTGGAAAATGGGCCATTCTGGCCGTGAGGGCCAACTGGCTTCATAGGTAATGTATTAACGGACGTCTAGGTAAAATTTTGGCAAAAATGAGGTCGAAATTCTTTATCACCAAAAAATACGGTGACATATAGCACATGAAATCAGCAAAATGGGGGTTTACCAGCTCTAGAGCTCGTTTGACCTTGAAAATGGGTCATTTTGGCTATGAGGGCCAACTTGCTACATAGATAAGGACTTTACGGACGTCCAGGTATAATTTATAGCAAAAATGAGCTCGAACTTTTGGAATACCAAAAAATCTGTGAACTATAGCACACCAAAATCGGTAAAATGGGGGGTTTACCTGCTCTAGGGCTCGTTTGACCTTGTAAATGGGCCATTCTGGCCGTGAGGGCCAACTGGCTCCATAGATAAAGTCTTAAAACCTCCAGGCAAACACCTGGCAAAAATGAGGTCGGAATTCTGGATCACTGAAAAAGATGGTGACCCATAGCACACGAAAGTCAGTAAAATGGGGGGTTTACTTGCTCTAAGGCTCGTTTGACCTTGAAAATGGGCCATTTTAGCCGTAAGGGCCAACAGGCTCCTTAGATAAGGTCTTAACGGACGTCCAAGTAAATTTTTTGCAAAAATGAGGTCGAAATTCAAGATCATCAAAATATCTGTGGACTATAGCACACGAAAATTGAAAAAATGGGGGGTTTGCCTTATCTAGGGCTTGTTTGACCTTGAAAAGGGGCCATTCTGGCCGTGAGGGCCAACTAGCTCCATAGGTAAGGTCAGAACGGACGTCCAAGTAAAATTTTGGCAAAAATGAGGTCGGAATTCTTTATCAGCAAAAAAGATTGTGACCAGCTCTAGGGCACGTTTGATTTTGAAAATGGGCCATTTTGCACATGAGGGCCAACTGGCTACATAGATAAGGTCTTAACGGATGTCCAACTATAATTTTGGCAAAAATGCGGTCGAATTTTTGAATCACCAAAAAATTCGTGGACTATAGCACATGAAAATTGGTAAAATGAGGGTTTACCTTCTCATTTTACCAATTTTCGTGTGCTATAGTCCACAGATTTTTTGGTGATCCAGAATTTTCACCTCATTTTCGCCACAATTATACCTGGAAGTCCGTTAAGACCTTATTTATGGACCCAATTGGCCCTCACGGCCAAGATGACCCATTTTCAAGGTCAAACGAGCCCTAGAATAGGTAAACACTCCATTTTATCAATTTTTGTGTGCAATAGTCCACATTTCTTTTGGTGATACAGAATTACGACCTTTTTTTTGCCAAAATTATGCCTGGACGTCTGTTAAGACCTTATCTATGGAGCCAGTTGTCCCTTATTGCCAAAATGACCCATTTTCAAGGTCAAACGCGCCCTTGAGCATGTAAACCCCCCATTTTACCGATTTTAGTGTGCTATAGTCCACGGATTTTTTTGTACGTCCGGAATTCCGACAACATTTTTTGCCAAAATTTTACCTGGACGTTCGTTAAGACCTTATCTGTGGAGCTAGTTTGCCCTCACTACCAAAATGACGCATTTTTCAGGTAAAACGAGCCCTAGAGTAGGTAAACCCCCAATTTTACTGATTTTCGTGTTCTATAATCCACGGATTTTTTGATGATCAAGAATTACGACCTCTTTTTTTAGAAAATTTTACCTGGACATCCGTTAAGACCTTACCTATGGAACCAGTCGACCCTCACGGCCAAAATGGCCCATTTTCAAGGTCAAACGAGCCCTAGAGTACGTAAACCCCCCATTTTGCCCATTTTCATGTGCTATAGACCACCTATTTTTTGGTCATCCAGAATTCCGACGACACTTTTGCCAAAAATTTACCTAGACGTCCGTTAAGACCTTACCTATGGAGCCAGTCGGCCCACACGGCCAGAATGGCCCAGTTTCATGGTCCAACGAGCCCTAGATAAGGTAAACCCCCCATTTTACCAATTTTCGTGTGCTATAGTCCACGGATTTTTTGGTGATCCGGAATTCCATCCTCATTTTTGCCAAAATTATACCTGGACGTCTGTTAAGACCTTATCTGTGGAGGCAGTTGGACCTCACGGACAAAATGGCCCATTTTCAAGGTCAAACGAGCCCAGACCGGGTATACCCCCATTTTACCGATTTTATTGTGCTATAGTCCACAAATTTTTTAGTCATCCAGAATTCCGACAACATTTTTGCCAAAAATTTACCTGGACATCCGTTAAGACCTTATCTGTGGAGCCAGTTTTCCATCACGACCAAAATGACGCATTTTCAAGGTAAAACTAGCCCTAGAGCAGGTAAACCCCCTTTTTTACCGATTTTCGTGTGCTATGATCCACGGATTTTTTGGTGATCAAGAATTCCGACCTCATTTTTTCCAAAATTTTACCTGGACGTCCATTAAGACCTTACCTATGAAGCCATTCGGCCCTCACACCCAGAATGGCCCATTTTTTAGGTCAAACGAATCCTAGAAAAGGTAAACCCCCAATTTTTTACCTGCTCTAGGGCTCGTTTGACCTTTGTAAATGGGCCATTCTGGCCGTGAGGGCCAACTGGCTCCATAGGTAAGGTGTTAAAACCTCGAGGCAAATTCCATGCAAAAATGAGGTCGGAATTTTGGATCACTGAAAAAAATAGTGAACCATAGCACACGAAAGTCAGTAAAATGGGGGGTTTGCTTGCTCTAAGGCTCGTTTGACCTTGAAAATGGGCCATTTTAGCCGTAAGGGCCAACAGGCTCCTTAGATAAGGTCTTATCGGACCTCCAAGTAAAATTTTTGCAAAAATGAGGTCGGAATTCCGGATCATAAAAAAATCCGTGGACTATAGCACACGAAAATTGATAAAATGGGGGCTTTGCCTTATCTAGGGCTTCTTTGACCTTGAAAATGGGTCATTCTGGCCATGAGGGCCAACTGGCTCCATAGGTAAGGTCTTAATGGACGTCTAGGTAAAATTTTGGCAAAAATGAGGTCGGAAACCTTTATCAGCAAAAAAAATAGTGACCAGCTCTATGGCACGTTTGATTTTGAAAATGGGTCATTTTGCACATGAGGGCCAACTGGCTACATAGATAAGGTCTTAACGGACGTCCAACTATAATTTTGGGAAAAATGCGGTCGGATTTCTGAATCACCAAAAAATCTGTGGTCTATAGCACATGAAAATTGGTAATATGAGGGTTTACCTTCTCATTTTATCAATTTTCGTGTGCTATAGTCCACAAATTTTTTGGTAATCCAGAATTTCCACCTCATTTTCGCCAAAATTATGCCTGGAAGTCCGTTAAGACCTTATCTATGGAGCCAATTGGCCCTCACAGCCAAAATGGCCCAATTTCAAGGACAAACGAGCCCTAGAATAAGTAAACACTCCATTTTATCAATTTTTGTGTGCAATAGTCCACATATTTTTTGGTGATACAGAATTCCGACCTTATTTTTGCCAAAATTATACCTGGACGTCTGTTAAGACCTTATCTATGGAGCCAGTTGTCCCTCATGGCCAAAATGTCCCATTTTCAAGGTCCAACGAGCCCTTGAGCAGGTAAACCCCCATTTTACCGATTTTAGTGTGCTATAGTCCACGGATTTTTTTGTACGTCCGGAATTACGACAACATTTTTTGCCAAAATTTTACCTGTACGTTCGTTAAAACCTTATCTATGGAGCTAGTTTACCCTCACTACCAAAATGACCCATTTTCAAGGTTAAATGAGCCCTAGAGCAGGTAAACCCCCAATTTTACCGATTTTCGTGTGCTATAATCCACGAATTTTTTGATGATCAAGAATTCCGACCTCGTTTTTTACAAAATTTTACGTGGACATCCGTTAAGACCTTACCTATGGAGCCAGTTGTCCCTCGCAGCCAAAATGGCTCATTTTCAAGGTCAAACGAGCCCTAGAGTAGGTAAACCCCCCATTTTTCCCATTTTCATGTGCTATAGACCACATATTTTTTGGTCATCCGGAATTCCGATGACATTTTTGCCAAAAATTTACCTAGACGTCCGTTAAGACCTTACCTATGGAGCCAGTCGGCCCACACGGCCAGAATGGCCCAGTTTCATGGTCAAACGAGCCCTAGATAAGGTAAACCCCCCATTTTACCGACTTTCTTGTGCTATAGGTCACCATCTTTTTTGGTGATAAAGATTTACGACCTCATTTTTGCAGAAATTTTAACTATACGTCCGTTATGACGTTACCAATGGAGCCAGTTGACCCTCACAGCTAGAGTGGCCCATTTTCAAGATCAAACGAGCCCTAGAGGAGGTAAACCCCCCATTTTACCTATTTTCGTGTGCTATAGTCCACGGATTTTATAGGGATCAAGAATTCCGACCTCATTTTTGCCAAAATTTTACCTGGACGTTCGTTAAGACCTTATTTATGGAGCCAGTTGGCCCTCACGGCCAGAATGGCCCATTTTCAAGGTCAAACGAGCCCTAGAGAAGGTAAACCCCCCATTTTACCAATTTTCGTGTGCTATAGTCCATGGATTTTTTGTTGATCCAGAAATCCGATCTTATTATTGCCAAATTTATACCTGAACGTCCTTTAAGGCCTTATCGATGGAGGCAGTTGGACCTCACGGCCAAAATTGTCCCTTTTCAAGGTCTAACGAGCCCTAGAGTAGGTAAATCCCCCATTTTACCGATTTTCTTGTGCTATAGTCTACGGATTTTTTGGTCATCCAGATTTTCGACAACATTTTTGCCAAAATTTTACCTCGACGTCCGTTAAAACTTTATCTACAGAGCCAGTTTGACCTCACGACCAAAATGGCCCACTTTCAAGGTCAAACGAGGTCTAAAGCAGGTAAACCCCCAATTTTACCAATTTTGGTGTGCAATAGTCCACAGATTTTTTGGTTATCCAGAATTTCAACCTCATTTTTGCCAAAATTATACCTGGACATCCGTTAAGACCTTATCTATGGAGTAGGTTGGCTATCACGGCCAAAACTACCCATTTTCAAGGTCAAAGGAGCCCTAGAGCAGGTAAACCCCCCATTTTGCCGATTTCATGTGCTATAGGTCACCATCTGTTTTGGTGATAAAGAATTCCGAACTCATTTTTGCCAAAATTTTACCTAGACGTCCGTTAAGAACTTACGTATGGAGCCAATTAGCCCTCACTGCCAAAATGGCCCATTTTCAAGGTCAAACGAGCCCTAGAGAAGGTAAACCCCCCATTTTACTAATTTTTGTGTGCCATAGTCAATGGATTTTTTGGTTATCCAGAATTCCGACAACATCTTTGCCAAAATTTTACCTCGACGTCTTTTAAAATCTTATCTATAGAGCCAGTTTTCCCTGACGACCAAAATGGCCCATTTTCAAGGTCAATCGAGGCCTATAGCAGGTAAACCCCTAATTTTACCAATTTTCGTGTGCTATAGTCCACAGATTTTTTGGTTATCCAGAATTTCGAACTCATTTTTGCCAAAATTTTACCTGGACGTCCGTTAAGACCTTACCTATGGAGCCAGTCGGCCCTCACGTCTAGAATGGTCCATTTTCAAGGTCAAACGAACCCTAGAGAAGGTAAATCCCCCATTTTACTAATTTTTGTGTGCTATAGTCCATGGATTTTTTGATGATCCGGAATTCCGGCCTCATTATTGCCAAATTTATACCTGGACTTCCGTTAAGATCATATCTATGGAGCCAGTTGGACCTCACGACAAAAATGGCCCATTTTCAAGGTCAAACGAGCCCTAGAGCACGTAAACCCCCAAGTTTACCAATATTCGTGTGCTATAGTCCACAAATTTTTTAGTTATCCTGAATTCCGACTTCATTTTTGCCAAAATTATAGTTGGACGTCCGCTAAGACCTTATCTGTGGAGCCAGTTGGCCCTCACGACCAAAATGACCCATTTTCAAGGTCAAACGAGCCCTAGAGCAGGTAAACCCCTATTTTACGAATTTCGTGTGCTATAGGTCACCATTATTTTTGGTGATAAAGAATTACGAGCTCATTTTTGCCAAAATATTAACTAAACATATGTTAAGATGTTACCTATGGAGCCAATTGGCCCTCACGGCCAGAATGACCCATTTTCAAGGTCAAATGAGCCCTAGATAAGGTAAACCCCCCATTTTACCAATTTTCATGTGCTATAGTCCACAGTTTTTTGGTGATCCAGAATTCCTACCTCATTTTTACCTAAATTATACTTGGACGTCCGTGAAGACCTTATTTGTGGAGGCAGTTTGTTCTTACGACCAAAATGGCCCATTTTCAATGGTAAACGAGCCTTAGAGCAGGTGAACCCCCAATTTTTCCGATTTTCGTGTGCTATTGTCTACAGATTTTTTGGTGATCCAGAATTCTGACCTCATTTTTGCCAAAATTATGCCTGGACGTCCGTTAAAACCTTATCTATGGATGCAGTTTGCCTTCACGACCAAAATGACCCATTTTCAAGGTCTAACGAACCCTAGAGTAGGTAAACCCCCATTTTATCGATTTACGTGTGCTATAGTCCACAGATTTTCTGGTGATCCAGAATTCCGACCTCATTATTGCCAAAATTATACCTCGACGTCCGTTAAGATCTTATCTATAGAGCCAGTTGGCCCTCATGGCCAAAATGACCCATTTTCAAGTTCAAACGATCCCTAGAGCAGGAAAACCCCCTATTTTGACAATTTTCGTGTTCTATAGTCCACAAATTTTTTGGTGATGCGGAAATCCGAACTCATATTTGAAAAATTATACCAGGACGTCCGTTAAGACCTTATCTATGAAGCCATTTGGACCTCACGGCCAAAATGGCCCATTTTAAAGGTCAAACGAGCCCTAGAGCAGGTAAACCCCAAATTTTACCAATTTTCGCGTGCTATAGTCCTCTGATTTTTTGGTTATCCAAAATTCCGACCTCATTTTTATTAAAAATTATACCTGGACGTCCGTTAAGACCTTATCTATGGATCCAGTTGGCCCTCACGACTAAAATGGCTCATTTTCAAGGTCAAACGAGGCCTAGAGCAGGTAAACTCCCAATTTTACCAATTTTTGTGTTCTATAGTCTAATGATTTTTTGGTTATCCAGAATTCCAACCTCTTTTTTGCCAAAATTATACCTGGACGACCGTTAAGACCTTATCTATGGATCAAGTTGGCCCTCACGGCCAGAATGGCCCATTTTCAAGGTCAAACGAGCCCTAGAGAAGGTAAACCCCCCATTTTACCAATTTTCATGTGCTATAGTCCACAGTTTTTTGGTGATCCAGAATTCCTACCTCATTTTTACCTAAATTATACTTGGACGTCCGTGAAGACCTTATTTGTGGAGGCAGTTTGTTCTTACGACCAAAATGGCCCATTTTCAATGGTAAACGAGCCTTAGAGCAGGTGAACCCCCAATTTTTCCGATTTTCGTGTGCTATTGTCTACAGATTTTTTGGTGATCCAGAATTCTGACCTCATTTTTGCCAAAATTATGCCTGGACGTCCGTTAAAACCTTATCTATGGATGCAGTTTGCCTTCACGACCAAAATGACCCATTTTCAAGGTCTAACGAACCCTAGAGTAGGTAAACCCCCATTTTATCGATTTACGTGTGCTATAGTCCACGGATATTTTGGTGATCCAGAATTCTGACCTCATTTTTGCCAATATTTTACCTGGACGTCCGTTAAGAACTTACCTATGTAGCCAGTTGGCCCACACAGCCAGAATGACTCATTTTCAAGGTCAAACGAGCCCTAGAAAAGGTATACCCCCCATTTTACCAATTTTCGTGTTCTATTGTCCACAAATTTTTTGGTGATGCGGAAATCCGAACTCATATTTGAAAAATTATACCAGGACGTCCGTTAAGACCTTATCTATGAAGCCATTTGGACCTCACGGCCAAAATGGCCCATTTTAAAGGTCAAACGAGCCCTAGAGCAGGTAAACCCCCAATTTTACCAATTTTCGCGTGCTATAGTCCTCTGATTTTTTGGTTATCCAAAATTCCGACCTCATTTTTATTAAAAATTATACCTGGACGTCCGTTAAGACCTTATCTATGGATCCAGTTGGCCCTCACGACTAAAATGGCTCATTTTCAAGGTCAAACGAGGCCTAGAGCAGGTAAACTCCCAATCTTACCAATTTTTGTGTTCTATAGTCTAATGATTTTTTGGTTATCCAGAATTCCAACCTCTTTTTTGCCAAAATTATACCTGGACGACCGTTAAGACCTTATCTATGGATCAAGTTGGCCCTCACGGCCAGAATGGCCCATTTTCAAGGTCAAACGAGCCCTAGAGAAGTTAAACCCCCCATTTTACCAATTTTCGTGTGCTATAGTCCACATATTTTTTGGTGATCCAGAATTCCGACCTTATTTTTGCTAAAATTATACCTGGACGTCCACTAAGACCTTATCTATGGAGCCAATTATCCCTCAAAGCAGGTAAACCCCCCTTTTTCCAGAATTTCGCGTGCTATAGGTCACCATCTATTTTAGTGATCAAGAATTCCGACCTCATTTTTGCTAAAATTTTACATGGACGTCCGATAAGACCTTACCTATGGAGCAAGTCAGCCCTCACGGCTAGAATGGCCCATTTTCAAAGTGAAAAAAGCCCTAGAGATGGTAAACCCCCCATTTTACCAATTTTCGTGTGCTATATAGTCCACAGATTTTTTGGTGATCCGGTATAACGAACTCATTTTTGCAAATATTATACCAGGACGTCCGTTAAGACCTTATTTATGGAGCCAGTTCGCCATCACGGCCAAAATGGCCCATTTTAAAGGTCGAACGAGCCCTATAGCAGGTAAAACCCTTATCTTACCTATTTTCATGTACTATAGTCCACAAATTTTTTGGTGATACAGAATTCCGACCTCATTTTTGCCAAAATTATACCTGGACGTCCATTAAGATCTTATCTATGGAGCCAGTTGGACCTCACGGCCTAAATGACCCATTTTCAAGGTCAAACGAGTCCTAGAGCAGGTAAACCCCCCATTTACCGATTTTAGTGTGCTATAGTGCACATATTTTTTGGTCATCCGAAATTTCGACAACATTTTTGTAAAAATTAAACCTGGACGTCCGTTAAGACCTTATCTATGGAGCCAGTTTGCCCTCACGACCAAAATGGCCCATTTGGAAGGTAAAATGAGCCCTAGAGCAGATAAACCCCCAATTTTACCGATTTTCGTGCGCTATAGTCCAAGGATTTTATGGTGATCAAGAATTCCGACCTTATCTTTGCCAAAATTTTACCTAGACGTCCGTTAAGACTTTACCTTTGGAGCCAGTCAGCCCTTACGGCCAGAATGGCCCATTTTCTAGGTCAAACGATCCCTAGAGAAGGTGAACCTTCCATTTTACCAATTTTCGTATGCTATAGTCCATGGATTTTTTGGTGATCAGGAATTCCGACCTAATTATTGAAAAAATTATACCTGGACGTCTCTCAAGACCTTATCTATGGGTCCAGTAGGACCTCACGGCCAAAATGGCCCATTTTCAGGATCAAACGATCCGTAGAGCAGTTAAACCCCCCATTTTACCGATTTTCGTGTGCTATAGTCCACAGATTTTTTTGTTCATTCGGAATTTTGACAACATTTTTGCCAAAATTTTACCTGGACGTCCGTTAAAACCTTATCTACATAGCTAGTTTGCCCTCCCGACCAAAATGGTCCATTTGCAACGTCAAACGAGGCCTAGAGCAGGTAAAACCCCAATTTTACCAATTTTCGTGTACTGTAGTGCACATATTTTTTGGTTATCAAGAATTTCGACCTCATTTTTGCCAAAATTATACATGGACGTCCGATAAGACCTTATCTACGGAGCCAGTTTGCCCTCACGGCCAAAATGGGCCATTTTCAAGGTCAAACGATACCTAGAGCAGGTAAAGCCCCCATTTTACCGATTTAATGTACTATAGGTCACCATATTTTTTGGTGATAAAGAATTCCGACTATATTTTTGCCAATATTATACCTGGACATCCGCTAAGACCTTATCTATGGAGCCAATTGGCCCTCATGGCCAAAATGGGCCATTTTCAAGGTAAAACGATCCCTAGAGAAGGTAAACCCCCTATTTTGCCAATTTTCATGTGCTACAGTCCACAAATTTTTAGGTCATTCGGAACACCGATAACATTTTTCCCAAAATTTTACCTGGACGTCCGTTAGACCTTACCTATGAAGCCAGTCGGCCATCACGGCTAGAATGGCCCATTTTCAAGGTCAAACAAGCCGTAGAGCAGGTAAACCCCCAATTTTACCAATTTTCGTGTGCTATAGTCCACAGATTTTGTGGTGATCCAGAATTCCGACCTCATTTTTGCCAAAATTATAATTGGACGTCCGTTAAGACCTTATCTATGGAGCCAGTTTGAATTCACGACCAAAATGGCCCATTTTCAAGGTCAGACGAGCCCTAAAGTAGGTAAACCCCATATTTTACCAATTTTCGTGTTTTATAGTCCACAAATTTTTTGATAATCAAGAATTCCGACCTCATTTTAGCCAATATTACACCTGGATGTCCGTTAAGACCTTATCTATTAAGCCAGTTGGCGCTCATGGCCAAAATGGGCCATTTTCAAGGTCAAACGATCCCTAGAGTTGGTAAACCCCCCATTTTACCGATTTAATGTGCTATAGGTCACTATATTTTTTGGTGATAAAGAATACAGACCCCATTTTTGCCAAAATTTTACCCGGACGTCCGTTAAGACCTTACCTATGGATCCTGTTGGCCCTCTCGGCTAGAGTGGCCCATTTTCATGGTCAAACTAACCCTAGAGAAGGTAAACCCCCTATTTTACCAATTTTCGTGTGCTATAGTCCACGGATTTTTTGGTGATCCGAAATTCCGACCTCATTTTTGCAAAAATTATACAAGGACGTTCGTTAAGACCTTATCTATGGAGTCATATGTCCCTCACGGCCAAAATGGCCCATTTTTAAGGTCAAATGAGCCGTAGAGCAGGTAAACCCCCTCGCCCCCCCCCCCCCCCCCATTTCACCGATTTTAGTGTGCTATAGTCCACAAATTTTTTGGTCATCCGAAATTCCGACAACATTTTGGCCAAAATTTTACCTGGATGTCCGTTAAGAGCTTATCTATGGAGCCAATTTGCCCTCACAGCAAAAATGGCCCATTTTCAAGGTCTAACGAGGCCTAGAGCAGTTAAACCATGGATTTTTTGGTGATCCGTAATACCGACCTAATTATTACCAAAATTATACCTGGACATCCGTTAAGACCTTAGCTATGGAGCCAGTTGGACCTCACGGCCAAAACGGCTCATTTTCAAGCTCAAACGAGCCCTAGGGCAGGTAAACCCCCTATTTAACTAATTTTCATGAGCTAGAGTCTACAGATTTTTTGGTCATCCGGAATTTCGACAACTTTTTTGCCAAAAATTTATCTCGACGTCCGTTAATACCTTATCTATAGATCTAGTTGGCCCTTACGACCAAAATGACCCATTTTCAAGGTTAAACAAGGCCTAGAGCAGGTAAATCCCTAATTTTACCAATTTTTGCGTGCTATAGTCCACAGATTTTTTGGTTATCCAGAATTCTGACCTCATTTTTGCCAAAATTATACCTAGACATCCGTTAAGACCTTATCTATGGAGACAGATGGCCCTCACGGCCAGAATGGCCCATTTTCAAGGTCAAACGAGCCCTAGAGAAGGTAAACCCCCAAATTTACCAATTTTTGTGTGTTATAGTCCATGGATTCTTTGCTCATTCAGAATTCAGACCTCATTTTTGCCAAAAATATACCTGGATGTCCGTTTAGACCTTATTAATGGAGCAAGTCGGCCCTCACGGCTAAATTGGTTCGTTTTCAAGGTCAAACGAGCCTTAGAGCAGGTAAACCCCCAATTTTATCAATTTTCGTGTGCTATAGTCTACGGATTTTTTGGTGATAAAGAATTTCGACCTCATTTTTGCCAAAATTTTACCTGGACGTCCGTTAAGACCTTATCTATAGAGCCAGTTGGCCCTCACGGCCAGAATGGCCCATTTTCAAGGTCTAACGAGCCCTAGAGAAGGTAAACCCCCCATTTTACCAATTTTCGTGTGCTATTGTTCACGAATTTTTTGGTGATCTGTAATTCGGACTTCATTTTTCCTAAAATTATAACTGTACGTCCGTTAAGACCTTATGTATGGAGCCAATTAGCCATCACGGCCAAAATTGCCCATTTTCATTGTCAAACGAGCCCTAGAGTAGGTAAACCCCCCATTTTGCCGATTTTCATGTGCTATAGTCCACACATTTTTTGGTCATCCAAAATTCTGTTAACATTTCTGCCAAAATTTTACCTAGACGTCCGTTAAGACCTTACCGATGGAGCTAGTCGGCCCTCACGGCCAGAATGGCCCATTTTCAAGGTCAAAAGAGCCCTAAATAAGATAAACCGCCCATTTTACCAATTTTTGTGTACTATAGTACACAGATTTTTTGGTGATCCGAAATTCTGACCTCATTTTTACCAAATTATACCTGGACGTCCGTTAGGACATTATCTGTTGAGCCAGTTTGCCCTCACGACCAAAATGGCCCATTTTCAAGCTAAAACGAGGCCTAGAGCAGGTAAAGCCCCAATTTTACTGATTTTCGTGTGCTATAGTCCACAGATTTTTTGATGATCCAGAAATCCGACCTCATTTTTTTGAAAATCATACCTAGACGTTCGTTAAGACCTTATCTATGGAGCCAATTTGCCTTCACGACCAAAATGGCCCATTTTCAAGGTCAAACGATTTCTAGAGTAGGTAAACCACCATTTTGCCGATTTTCACGCGCTATAGTCCACAGATTTTTTGGTCATCCGAAATTCTAACAACATTTTTGACAAAATTATACCAGGACGTCCGTTAAAACCTTACCTATGGAGCCAGTTGGCCCTCACGGCCAGAATGGCCCATTTTCAAAGTCAAACGAACCCTAGATAAGATAAACTGTCCATTTTACCAATTTTCGTGTGTTATAGTCCACAGATTTTTAGGTGATCCGGAATTCCAACCTCATTTTTATCAAATTATACCTGGACGTCCGTTAGGACCTTATCTGTTGAGCCAGTTTGCCCTCACGACAAAAATGGTCCATTTTCAAGCTAAAACGAGCCCTAGAGCAGGTAAACCCCCAATTTTTTCGATTTTCATATGCTATAGTCCACATATTTTTTGGTAATGCAGAATTTCGACCTCATTTTTCAAAAATTATACATAGACGTCCGTTAAGACCTTATATATGGAGCAAGTTTGCCTTCACGACCAAAATGGCCCATTTTCAAGGTCAAACGAGCCCTAGAGTAGGTAAACCCCCCATTTTATCAATTTTCATGTGCTATATAGTCCACGGATATTTTGGTGACCCAGAATTCCGACCTCATTTTTGCCAAAATTATTGTTGGACGTCCATTAAGACCATATCCATGGAGCAAGTTGGCCCTCATGGCCAAAGTGGCCTATTTTCAAGGTCAAACGAGCCCTCTAGTAGGTAAACCCCCCATTTTGCCGATTTTATTTGGTATCGGCCACCATTTTTTTTGGTGATAAAGAATTCCGACCTCATTTTTGCCAAAATTTTACCTAGACGTCCGTTAAGAACTTACATATGGAGCTAGTTGGCCCTCACGGCCAGAATGGCTCATTTCCAAGGTCAAACGAGCCCTAGATAAGGTAAACCCCCCATTTTACAAATTTTCGTGTGCTATAGTCTGCAAATTTTTTGATGATCCAGAATTCTGACCTCATATTTGCCAAAATTATCCCTGGACGTCCGTTAAGACCTTATCTATGGAGCCAATTGGCCCTCACGGCCAAAATGGCCCATTTTTAAGATCAAACGAGCCCTAGAGCAGGTAAACCCCCCATTTTGCCGATATTCGTGTGATATAGGTCACTATATTTTTTAGTGATAAAAAATTTCGACCACATTTTTGCCAAATTATACCTGGATGTCCGTTAAGACCTTATCTATGGAGACAGTTTGCTTTCACAACCATAATGGCCCATTTTCAAGGTAAAACGGGCCCTAAAGTAGGTAAACCCCCCATTTTATCGATTTTCGTATTTTATAGTCCACAGATTTTTTGGTGATCCAGAATTCCGACCTCATTTTTGCCAAAAATATACCTAGACATCCGTTAAGACCTTATCTATTGAGCCAGTTGGCCCTCATGGCCAAAATGGCCCATTTTCAAGGTCAAACGAGCCCTAGAGCAGGTAAACCCCCCATTTTACCGATTTCGTGTCCTATAGGTCACCATCTTTTTTGGTGATAAAGAATTACGACCTCATTTTGGCCAAAATTTTAACTGGACGTCCGTTAAGACGTTGCCTATGGAGCCAGTTGGCCCTCACGGCCAGAATGGCCCATTTTCAAGGTCAAACGAGCCCTAAAGTGGGCAAACCCCCCATTTTGCCGATTTTCATGTGCTATAATCCACGGATTTTTTGGTGATCCGTAATTCCGACCTCATTATTGCCAAAATTTTACCTGGACGTCCGTTAACACCTTACCTATGGTGCCAGTCGGCTCTCAAGGCCAGAATGGCC
Organism: Solanum verrucosum; assembly: GCF_900185275.1. Lineage (NCBI taxonomy): Eukaryota > Viridiplantae > Streptophyta > Magnoliopsida > Solanales > Solanaceae > Solanum > Solanum verrucosum. The sequence continues at coordinate 31,948 of NW_026019762.1, forward strand.
CATTTTCAAGGTCAAAAGAGCCTTAGATAAGGTAAACCCCCCATTTTACCAATTTTCATTTGCTATAGTCCACATATTTTTTGGTGATCCAGAATTCCGACCTCATTTTTACCTAAATTATACCTGGACGACCGTGAAGACCTTATATGTGGAGCCAATTTGTTCTTAAGACTAAAATGGCCCATTTTCAAGATAAAACGAGCCCTAGATCAGGTAAACCCCCAATTTTACCGATTTTCGTGTGCTATAGTTCACAGATTTTTTGGTGATCCAGAATTCCGACGTCATTTTTGCCAAAATTATGTCTGGACATCCGTTAAGACCTTATCTATGGAGGTAGTTTGCCTTCACGACCAAAATGGCCCATTTTCAAGGTCAAACGAGCCCTAGAGCAGGTAAACCCCCAATTTAATCGATTTACGTGTGCTATATAATCCACAGATTTTTTGGTGATCCAGAATTCCGATCTCATTTTTGCCAAAATTATACCCGGACGTCCGTTAAGACCTTATCTATGGATCCAGTTGGCGCTCATGGCCAAAATAACCCATTTTCAAGGTCAAACGATCCCTAGAGTTGGTAAACCCCCCATTTTGCCAATTTCATGTACTATAGGTCACCATCTTTTTTGGTGATAAAGAATTTCGACCTCATTTTTGCCAAAATTTTACCTGGACGTCCGTTAAGAACTTACCTATAGAGCCAGTTGGCCCTCACGGCCAGAATGGCTCATTTTCAAGGTAAAACGAGCCCTAGAGAAGGTAAACCCCCAATTTTTCCAATTTTCGTGTGCTATAGTCCATTGATTTTTTGGTGATACGGAATTACGACCTCATATTTGTCAAAATTATACCTGGACGTCCGTTAAGACCTTATTTATGGAGCAAAAACGGCCCATTTTCAAGTTCAAACGAGCCCTAGAGCAGGTAAACCCCCCTTTTTGCCATCTATTTTAGTGCTCAAGAATTCTGACCTCATTTTTGCCAAAATTTTGCCTGGACGTCCGTTAAGACCTGACCTATGGAGCAAGTCAGCCCTAACGGCTAGAATGGCCCATTTTCAAGGTCAAAAAAGCCCTAGATATGGTAAACCCCCCATTTTACCAATTTTCGTGTGCTATAGTCCACAGACTTTTAGGTGATCCGGTATTCCGAACTCATTTTTGCAAAAATTATATCAGGACGTCCGTTAAGACCTTATCGATGGAGCCAGTTGGACCTCACGGCCAAACTGGCCCATTTTCAAAGTCTAATGAGATCTAGAGCATGTAAATCCCCCATTATACCGATTTTCTTGTGCTATAGTCCACGGATTTTTTGGTCATCCGGAATTTCGACAACATTCTTGCCAAAATTTTACCTCGACGTCGGTTAAAACCTTATCTATAGAGCCAGTTTGCCCTCACGACCAACATGGCCCATTTTCTAGGTCAAACGAGGTCTAGAGCAGGTAAACCTCAAATTTTACCAATTTTCGTGTGCTATACTCCAAAGATTTTTTGGTTATCCAGAATTTCAATCTCAGTTTTTCCAAAATTATACCTGGACATCCGTTAAGACCTTATCTATGGAGTAGATTGGCCCTCACGGCCAAAATTACCCATTTTCAAGGTCAAAGGAGCCCTAGAGCAGGTAAACCCCTCATTTTCACGATTTCATGTGCTATAGGTCACCATCTGTTTTGGTGATAAAGAATTCGAACTCATTTTTGCCAAAGTTTTACCTAGACATCAGTTAAGAGCTTACGTATGGAGCCAGCTGGCCCTCACTACCAGAATGGCCCATTTTCAAAGTCAAACGAGCCCTAGAGAAGGTAAACCACCCATTTTACCAATTTTCGTGTGCTATAGTCAATGGATTTTTTGCTTATCCAGAATTCCGACAACATCTTTGCCAAAATTCTACCTCGACGTCTATTAAAACCTTATCTATAGAGCCAGTTTTCCCTCACGACCAAAATGGCCCATTTTCAAGCTCAATCGAGGTTTAGAGCAAGTAAATCCCCAATTTTACCAATTTTCATGTGCTATAGTCCACAGATTTTTGGTTATCCCGAATTCCGACCTCATTTTTTCCAAAATTTTACCTGGACGTCCGTTAAGACCTTACCTATGGAGCCAGTCGGCCCTAACGGCCAGAATGGCCAATTTTCAAGGTCAAACGATCCCTAGAGAAGGTAAACCCCCCATTTTACCAATTTTCGTGTGCTATAGTCCATGGATTTTTAAGTGATCCGTAATACCGACCTAATTATTTCCAAAATTATACCTGGACGTCCGTTAAGACCTTACCTATGGAGCCAGTAGGCCCTCACGGCCAGAATGGCCCATTTTCAAGGTCAAATGAACCCTAGAGAAGGTAAACCCCCATTTTACTAATTTTCGTGTGCTATAGTCCATGGATTTTTTGGTGATCCGGATTCCGACCTCATTATTGCCAAAATTATACTTGGACTTCCGTTAAGACCATATCTATAGAGCCAGTTGGATCTCACGGCCAAAATGGCCCATTTTCAAGGTCAAACGAGCCCTAGAGCTGGTAAACCCCCAATTTTACCAATATTCGTGTGCTATAGTCCACATATTTTTTGGTTATCCAAAATTTCGACTTCATTTTTGCCAAAATTATACCTGGACGTCCGCTAAGACCTTATCTATGGAGCCAGTTGTCCCACACGGCCAAAATGGCCCATTTCAAGGTCAAACGAGCCCTAGAGCAGGTAAACCCCCAATTTTACCGATTTCGTGTGCTATAGGTCACCATCTTTTTTGGTGATAAAGAATTACGACCTCATTTTTACCAAAATTTTAACTGGACGTCCGTTAAGACGTTACCTATGGAGCCAGTTGGCCTTCATGGCCAGAATGGCCCATTTTCAAGGTCAAACGAGCCCTAGATTAGGTAAACCCCCATTTTACCAATTTTCATGTGCTATAGTCTACAGTTTTTTGGTGATCCAGAATTCCGACCTCATTTATACCTAAATTATACCTGGACCTCAGTGAAGACCTTATTTGTGGAGCCAGTTTGTTCTTACGACCAAAATGGCCCATTTTCAAGGTTAAACGAGCCCTAGAGCAGGTAAACCCCTAATTTTACCGATTTTAGTGTGCTATAGTCAACATATTTTTTGGTGATCCAGAATTCCGACCTCAGTTTTGCCAAAATTATTCCTGGACGTCCGTTAAGACCTTACCTATGGAGGCAGTTTACCTTCACGACCAAAATGGCCCATTTTCAAGGTCAAACGAGCCCTAGAGTAGGTAAACCCCCATTTTATCGATTTGCGTGTGCTATAGTCCACGGATATTTTGGTGATCCAGAATTCTGACCTCATTTTTGCCAATATGTTTCCTGGACGTCCGTTAAGAACTTACCTATGTAGCCAGTTGGCCCACACGGACAGAATGTCTCATTTTCAAGGTCAAATGAGGCCTAGAGCAGCTAAACCCCCCATTTTACAAATTTTCGTGTTCTATATTCCACAGATTTTTTGGTAATGCGGAAATCCGAACTCATATTTGAAAAATTATACCAGGATGTCCGTTAAGACCTTATCTATGAAGCCATATGGACCTCACGGCCAAAATGGCCCATTTTAAAGGTCAAACGAGCCCTACAGCAGCTAAATCTCCAATTTTACCAATTTTCGTGTGCTATAGTCCACTGATTTTTTGGTTATCAGAAATTTTGACCTCATTTTTGCCAAAATTATTCCTGGAGGTCCGTTAAGACCTTATCTATGGATCCAGTTGGCCCTCACGACTAAAATGGCCCATTTTCAAGGTCAAACGAGGCGTAGAGCAGGTAAACTCCCAATTTTACCAATTTTTGTGTTCTATAGTCTAATGATTTTTTGGTTATCCAGAATTCCAACCTCCTTTTTGCCAAAATTATACCTGGACGTCCGTTAAGACCTTATCTGTGGATCCAGTTGGCCTTCACGGCCAAAATGGCCCATTTTAAAGATCAAACAAACCCTTGAGCAGGTAAACCCCCCATTTTGCCGATTTCGTGTGCTATAGGTCACCTTTTTTTTTGGTGATCAAGAATTACGACCTCATTTTTGCAAAAAATTTAACTCGACGTACGTTATGACGTTACCTATGGAACCAGTTCGCCCTCACGGCAAGAATGGCCCATTTTCCGGGTCAACTAAGCCCTAGAGAAGGTAAACCCACCATTTTACAAATTTTCGTGTGCTATAGTCCACAGATTTTTTGGTGATCCGAAATTCCGACCTCATATTTGCAAAAATTTACCTGAACGTCCGTTAAGACCTTATCTATTGGGTTAGTTGGCTCTCACGGATAAAATGGCCCATTTTCAAGGTCAAACGAGCCTTATAGTAGGTAAATCCCCCATTTTACCAACTTTAGTGAGCTATAGGTCACCATCTTTTTAGGTGATCCAGAATTCCGACCTTATTTTTGCTAAATATTTAACTGGAGGTCCGTTAAGACCTTACCTATGGAGCCAGTTGGCCCTCACGGCCAGAATGGCCCATTTTCAAGGTCAAACGAGCCCTAGAGAAGGTAAACCTCCTATTTTACCAATTTTCATGTGCTATAGTACACATATTTTTTGGTGATCGAGAATTCCGACCTCATTTTTGCCAAAATTATACCTACACGTCCATTAAGACCTTATCTATGGAGTCAATTGGCCCTCACATCCAAAATGGCCCATTTTCAAAGTCAACCGAGCCCTAGAGAAGGTAAACCCCCTATTTTACCAATTTTCGTGTGCTATAGTCCACAAATTTTTTGGTGATCCAGAATTCGGACTTCAATTTTGCAAAAATTATACCTCGACGTCCGTTAAGACCTTATCTATGGAGCCAATTGTCCCTCATGGCCAAAATGGGCCATTTTCAAGGTCAAACGAACCCTATAGAAGGTAAACCCCCCATTTTGCCGATTTTCATGTGCTATAGTCCACAGATTTTTTGGTCATCCCGAACTCCGACCTCATTTTTGCCAAAATTATACCTGGACGTCCATTAAGACCTTATCTATGGTGCCAATTGGCCCTCACGACCAAAATGGCCTATTTTCAAAGTCAAACGAGCCCTAGAGAAGGAAAACTCCACATTTTACCAATTTTTGTGTACTATAGTCCACAATTTTTTTGGTGATCCAGAATTCGGACTTCATTTTTGCCAAAATTATGCCTGGACGTCCGTTAAGACCTTAGGTATGGAGCCAGTTGGACCTCACGGCCAAAATGGCCCATTTTCAAGGTAAAATGAACCTGAGAGCTGGTAAACCTTCCATTTTACTGATTTTAGTGTGCTATAGTCCACGAATTTTTTGGTCATCCCGAATTTCGACAACATTTATGCAAAAATTTTACCTGGACGTCCGTTAAGACGCTACCTATGGAACCAGTTGGCCCTCACGGCCAGAATAGCCCATTTTCAAGGTCAAACGAGCCCTAGAGAAGGTAAATCCCCTATTTTACCAATTTTCGTGTGCTATAGTCCACAAATTTTTTGGTGATACAGAATTCGGACCTCATTTTTGCAAAAATTATACCTGGACGTTCGTTAAGACCTTATCTATGGAGCCAATTGGCCCTCATGGCCAAAATGGGCCATTTTCAAGGTCAAACGAGCCCTAGAGAAGTTAAACCCCCATTTTTACCGATTTTCATGTGCTATAGTCCACAGATTTTTTGGTCATCCGGAACTCCGACAATATTTTTGCCAAAATTTTACCTGGACGTCCGTTAAGACCTTACCTATGAAGCCAGTCGGCCATCACGGCTGGAATGGACCAGTTTCAAGGTCAAACAATCCATAGAGAAAGTAAACCCCCTATTTTACTAATTTTCGTGTGATATAGTCCACAAATTTTTTGGTGAACCAAAATTCGGACTTCATTTTTTCCAAAATTATATGTGGACGTTCGTTAAGACCTTAACGGACGTCCAGGTAAAATTTTGGCAAAGATGTTGTCGAAATTTCGGATGACTAAAACATCCGTGGACTGTAGCACAAAAAAATGGGTAAAGTGGGGGTTTGCCTGCTCTAGGGTTCGTTTGAGCTTGAAAATGGGACATTTTGGTCGTGAGGTCCAACTTGCTCCATAAATAAGGTCTTAACGGACGTCCAGGTATAATTTTGGCAATATTAAGGTCGGAATTCCAGATCACCAAAAAATCCATGAATTATAGCACACGAAAATTGGTAAAATAGTGGATTTACCTTCTCTAGGGCTCGTTTAACCTTAAAAATGGTCCATTCTGGCCGTGAGGGTCGACTGGCTCCATAGGTAAGGTTTTAATAAACGTCCAGGTAAAATTTTGGCAAAAATCAGGTCGAAATTCTTTATCACCAAAAAATCTGTGTACTATAGCACATGAAAATTGGTAAAATTGGGGGTTTACCTGCTCTCAGGCTCGTTTTACCTTGAAAATGGGCCATTTTGGTCGTGAGGTCCAACTGGCTCCATAGAGAAGGTCTTAACGGATGTCCAGGTAAAATTTTTGCAAAAATGTTGTTGGAATTTCGGATGACCAAAAAATCCGTACACTATAGCACATGAAAATTGGTAAAATGGGGTGTTTACCTTCTCTAGGGTTTGTTTGACCTTGAAAATGGGTGATTCTGGCCGTGAGGGCCAACTGGCTCCATAGGTAAGTTCTTAACGGACGTCTAGGTAAAATTTTGACAAAATGAGGTCGGAATTCTTTATCGTCAAAAAAGATGGTGACCTATAATACATGAAATCGGCAAACTGGGGGTTTACCTGCTCTAGGGCACAATTTGACCTTGAAAATGGGCCATTTTGGCCATGAGGGACAACTTGCTCCATAGATAAGGTCTTAACAAACGTCCAGGTATAATTTTGGCAAAAATAAGGTCGGAATTTTGGATCAACAAAAAATATGTGGACAATAGCACACAAAAATCGGTAAATTGGAGTGTTTACCTATTCTTGAGCTCGTTTGACCTTGAAAATGGGCCATTTTGGCCGTGAGGGCCAATTGGCTCCATAAATAAGGTATTAATGGACTTCCAGGTATAATTTTGGGAAAAATGAGGTGGAAATTCTGGATCACCAAAAAATTCGTGGACTATAGAACACAAAAATTGGTAAAATGGGGTGTTTACCTTCTCTTGGGCTCGTTTGACCTTGAAAATGGGCCATCTGGCCGTGACGGCCAACTGGCTCCATAGGTAAAGTCTTAACGGACGTCCAGGTAAATTTTTTGCAAAAATGAGGTCGAAATTCTTTATCACCAAAAAATATGGTGACCTATAGCACATGAAATCAGCAAAATGGGGGTTTACCAGCTTTAGGGCTCGTTTGACCTTGAAAATGGATCATTTTGGCCATGAGGGCCAACTGGATTCATCGATAAGGTCTTAACGAATGTCCAGGTATAACTTTTAGCAAAAATAAAGTCGAAATTCTGGGTTACCAAAAAATCCATGAACTATAGCACACGAAAATCGATAAAATTGGGGGTTTACCTGCTCTAGGGCTCGTTTGACCTTGGAAATGGGCCATTCTGGCCGTGAGGGCCAACTGGCTCCACAGGTAAGGTCTTAACGGAACTCCAGGTAAATACTTGGCAAAAATGAGGTCAGAATTCTGGATCACTGAAAAAGATGGTGACCCATAGCACACGAAAGTAAGTAAAATGGGGGTTTACCTGCTCTAAGGCTCGTTTGACCTTGAAAAGGGGTCATTTTAGCCGTGAGGGCCAACTGGCTTCATAGATAAGGTCTTAATGGACGTCCAAGTAATATTTGGCAAAATGAGGTCAGAATTCCGAATCACCAAAAAAGTCGTGGACTATAACACACGAAAATTGGTAAATTGTGGGATTTACCTCCTCTATGGCTCGTTTGACCTTGAAAATGGGTCATTCTGGTCGTGAGGGCCAACTGGCTCCATAGGTAACGTCTTAACGAACGTCCAGTTGAAATTTTGGCAAAAATGAGGTCATAATTCTTATCACCAAAAAAGATGGTGACCTATAGCACACGAAATTGGCAAATGGGGGGTTTACTTGCTCTAGGGCTCGTTTGACATTGAAAATGGGCCACTTTGGCCGTGTGGGCCAACTGGCTTCATAGATAAGGTCTTAACGGACATCCATGTATAAATTTGGCAAAAATGAGGTCGGAATTCTGGATAACCAAAAAATCCGTGGACTATAGCACACAAAAATTGGTAAAATTAGGGTTTACCTGCTCTAGGCCTAGTTTGACCTTGAAAATGGGCCATTTTGGTCATGAGGGTAAACTGGCTCTATAGATAAGGTCTTAACGGACATCCAGGTAAAATTTTGTTAAAAATGAGATCGGAATTCCGTTTCACCAAAAAATCCGTGGACTATATGCACACGAAAATTGGTAAATTGGGGGGTTTTTGAAAATGGGCCATTCTGGCTGTGAGGGACAGCTGGCCCCATAGGTAAGGTCTTAACGGACGTTCAGGTAAAATTTAGCAAAATAAGGTCGAAATTCTTGATCACCAAAAAATCTCTGGACTACAGCACACGAAAATCGATAAAATTGGGGGTTTACCTGCTCTATGGCTCGTTTTACCTTGAAAATGGGCAATTTTGGTCATGAGGGCAAACTGGCTCCACAGATATGGTCTTAACGGATGTCTGGGTAAAATTTTGGATAAAGTATTGTCAGAATTTCGGATGACCAAAAAATCCATGGACTATAGCACACTAAAATCGGTAAAATAGGGGGTTTACCCACTCTGGTTCTTGTTTGACCTTGAAAATGGGCCATTTTGGCTGTGAGGTCCAACTGGATCCATAGATAAGGTCTTAACGGACGTCCAGGTATAACTTTGGCAAAAATGAGGTCAGAATTCCGGAGCACCTAAAATTTGTGGACTATAGCACACGAAAATTGGTAAAATGGGGCATTACCTTATCTGGGGCTCGTTTGACCTTGAAAATTGGTCATTCTGGCCGTGAGGGCCGACTGGCTCCATAGGTAAGGTCTTAACAGACGTCCAGGTATAATTTTGGTAAAAATGTCATCGGAATTCCGTATGACCAAAAAATCCATGAACTATAGCACATGAATATCGGCAAAATGGGGTTTTACCTACTGTAGGACTCGCTTGATTTTGAAAATGGGCCATTTTGTCCTTGAGGGCCAATTGGCTCCATTGATAAGGTCTTAACGGACGTCAAAGTAAAATTTTGGAAAAATTGTTGTTGGAATTCCAGATGACCAAAAAATCTGTGGACTCGTTTGACATTGAAACTGGGCCATTTTGGCCGTAAGGTCCAACTGGCTCCATAGATAAGGTTTTAACGGACGTCCAGGTATAATTTTGGCAAAAATAAGGTCAGAATTCCGCATCAACAAAAAATCTGTGGACTATAGCACATGAAAATTTGTAAATTGGGGGGTTTACCTTCTCTAGGGTTCGTTTGACCTTGAAAATGGGTCATTCTGGCCGTGAGGGCCAACTGCTCCATGGGTAACGTCTTAACGGACGTCCAGTTAAAATTTTGGCTAAAATGAGGTCGTAATTCTTTATCACCAAAAAAGATGGTGACCTATGACACATAAAATCGGCAAAATGGGGGTTTGCTGCTCTAGGGCACGGTTTGACCTTGAAAATGGGCTATTTTGGCCATGAGGGACAACTAGCTCCATAGATAAAGTCTTAACAGACGTCCAGGTATAATTTTGGCAAAAATGAGGTCGGAATTCTGGATCACCAAAAAATTTGTGGACTATAGCACACAAAAATCGGTAAAATAGAGTGTTTACCTATTCTAGGGGTCGTTTAACCTTGAAATCGGCCATTTTGGCTCCATAGATAAGGTCTAAACGGACTTCCAGATATAATTTTGGCAAAAATGAGGTGGAAAGTCGGGATCACCAAAAAATCTGCGGCCTATAGCACACAAAAATTGGTAAAATGGGGGGTTTACCTTCTCTTGGGCTCGTTTGACCTGGAAAATGGGTCATTCTGGCCGTGAGGGCCAACTGGCTTCATAGGTAATGTATTAACGGACGTCTAGGTAAAATTTTGGCAAAAATGAGGTCGAAATTCTTTATCACCAAAAAATACGGTGACATATAGCACATGAAATCAGCAAAATGGGGGTTTACCAGCTCTAGAGCTCGTTTGACCTTGAAAATGGGTCATTTTGGCTATGAGGGCCAACTTGCTACATAGATAAGGACTTTACGGACGTCCAGGTATAATTTATAGCAAAAATGAGCTCGAACTTTTGGAATACCAAAAAATCTGTGAACTATAGCACACCAAAATCGGTAAAATGGGGGGTTTACCTGCTCTAGGGCTCGTTTGACCTTGTAAATGGGCCATTCTGGCCGTGAGGGCCAACTGGCTCCATAGATAAAGTCTTAAAACCTCCAGGCAAACACCTGGCAAAAATGAGGTCGGAATTCTGGATCACTGAAAAAGATGGTGACCCATAGCACACGAAAGTCAGTAAAATGGGGGGTTTACTTGCTCTAAGGCTCGTTTGACCTTGAAAATGGGCCATTTTAGCCGTAAGGGCCAACAGGCTCCTTAGATAAGGTCTTAACGGACGTCCAAGTAAATTTTTTGCAAAAATGAGGTCGAAATTCAAGATCATCAAAATATCTGTGGACTATAGCACACGAAAATTGAAAAAATGGGGGGTTTGCCTTATCTAGGGCTTGTTTGACCTTGAAAAGGGGCCATTCTGGCCGTGAGGGCCAACTAGCTCCATAGGTAAGGTCAGAACGGACGTCCAAGTAAAATTTTGGCAAAAATGAGGTCGGAATTCTTTATCAGCAAAAAAGATTGTGACCAGCTCTAGGGCACGTTTGATTTTGAAAATGGGCCATTTTGCACATGAGGGCCAACTGGCTACATAGATAAGGTCTTAACGGATGTCCAACTATAATTTTGGCAAAAATGCGGTCGAATTTTTGAATCACCAAAAAATTCGTGGACTATAGCACATGAAAATTGGTAAAATGAGGGTTTACCTTCTCATTTTACCAATTTTCGTGTGCTATAGTCCACAGATTTTTTGGTGATCCAGAATTTTCACCTCATTTTCGCCACAATTATACCTGGAAGTCCGTTAAGACCTTATTTATGGACCCAATTGGCCCTCACGGCCAAGATGACCCATTTTCAAGGTCAAACGAGCCCTAGAATAGGTAAACACTCCATTTTATCAATTTTTGTGTGCAATAGTCCACATTTCTTTTGGTGATACAGAATTACGACCTTTTTTTTGCCAAAATTATGCCTGGACGTCTGTTAAGACCTTATCTATGGAGCCAGTTGTCCCTTATGGCCAAAATGACCCATTTTCAAGGTCAAACGCGCCCTTGAGCATGTAAACCCCCCATTTTACCGATTTTAGTGTGCTATAGTCCACGGATTTTTTTGTACGTCCGGAATTCCGACAACATTTTTTGCCAAAATTTTACCTGGACGTTCGTTAAGACCTTATCTGTGGAGCTAGTTTGCCCTCACTACCAAAATGACGCATTTTTCAGGTAAAACGAGCCCTAGAGTAGGTAAACCCCCAATTTTACTGATTTTCGTGTTCTATAATCCACGGATTTTTTGATGATCAAGAATTACGACCTCTTTTTTTAGAAAATTTTACCTGGACATCCGTTAAGACCTTACCTATGGAACCAGTCGACCCTCACGGCCAAAATGGCCCATTTTCAAGGTCAAACGAGCCCTAGAGTACGTAAACCCCCCATTTTGCCCATTTTCATGTGCTATAGACCACCTATTTTTGGTCATCCAGAATTCCGACGACACTTTTGCCAAAAATTTACCTAGACGTCCGTTAAGACCTTACCTATGGAGCCAGTCGGCCCACACGGCCAGAATGGCCCAGTTTCATGGTCCAACGAGCCCTAGATAAGGTAAACCCCCCATTTTACCAATTTTCGTGTGCTATAGTCCACGGATTTTTTGGTGATCCGGAATTCCATCCTCATTTTTGCCAAAATTATACCTGGACGTCTGTTAAGACCTTATCTGTGGAGGCAGTTGGACCTCACGGACAAAATGGCCCATTTTCAAGGTCAAACGAGCCCAGACCGGGTATACCCCCATTTTACCGATTTTATTGTGCTATAGTCCACAAATTTTTTAGTCATCCAGAATTCCGACAACATTTTTGCCAAAAATTTACCTGGACATCCGTTAAGACCTTATCTGTGGAGCCAGTTTTCCATCACGACCAAAATGACGCATTTTCAAGGTAAAACTAGCCCTAGAGCAGGTAAACCCCCTTTTTTACCGATTTTCGTGTGCTATGATCCACGGATTTTTTGGTGATCAAGAATTCCGACCTCATTTTTTCCAAAATTTTACCTGGACGTCCATTAAGACCTTACCTATGAAGCCATTCGGCCCTCACACCCAGAATGGCCCATTTTTTAGGTCAAACGAATCCTAGAAAAGGTAAACCCCCAATTTTTTACCTGCTCTAGGGCTCGTTTGACCTTTGTAAATGGGCCATTCTGGCCGTGAGGGCCAACTGGCTCCATAGGTAAGGTGTTAAAACCTCGAGGCAAATTCCATGCAAAAATGAGGTCGGAATTTTGGATCACTGAAAAAAATAGTGAACCATAGCACACGAAAGTCAGTAAAATGGGGGGTTTGCTTGCTCTAAGGCTCGTTTGACCTTGAAAATGGGCCATTTTAGCCGTAAGGGCCAACAGGCTCCTTAGATAAGGTCTTATCGGACCTCCAAGTAAAATTTTTGCAAAAATGAGGTCGGAATTCCGGATCATAAAAAAATCCGTGGACTATAGCACACGAAAATTGATAAAATGGGGGCTTTGCCTTATCTAGGGCTTCTTTGACCTTGAAAATGGGTCATTCTGGCCATGAGGGCCAACTGGCTCCATAGGTAAGGTCTTAATGGACGTCTAGGTAAAATTTTGGCAAAAATGAGGTCGGAAACCTTTATCAGCAAAAAAAATAGTGACCAGCTCTATGGCACGTTTGATTTTGAAAATGGGTCATTTTGCACATGAGGGCCAACTGGCTACATAGATAAGGTCTTAACGGACGTCCAACTATAATTTTGGGAAAAATGCGGTCGGATTTCTGAATCACCAAAAAATCTGTGGTCTATAGCACATGAAAATTGGTAATATGAGGGTTTACCTTCTCATTTTATCAATTTTCGTGTGCTATAGTCCACAAATTTTTTGGTAATCCAGAATTTCCACCTCATTTTCGCCAAAATTATGCCTGGAAGTCCGTTAAGACCTTATCTATGGAGCCAATTGGCCCTCACAGCCAAAATGGCCCAATTTCAAGGACAAACGAGCCCTAGAATAAGTAAACACTCCATTTTATCAATTTTTGTGTGCAATAGTCCACATATTTTTTGGTGATACAGAATTCCGACCTTATTTTTGCCAAAATTATACCTGGACGTCTGTTAAGACCTTATCTATGGAGCCAGTTGTCCCTCATGGCCAAAATGTCCCATTTTCAAGGTCCAACGAGCCCTTGAGCAGGTAAACCCCCATTTTACCGATTTTAGTGTGCTATAGTCCACGGATTTTTTTGTACGTCCGGAATTACGACAACATTTTTTGCCAAAATTTTACCTGTACGTTCGTTAAAACCTTATCTATGGAGCTAGTTTACCCTCACTACCAAAATGACCCATTTTCAAGGTTAAATGAGCCCTAGAGCAGGTAAACCCCCAATTTTACCGATTTTCGTGTGCTATAATCCACGAATTTTTTGATGATCAAGAATTCCGACCTCGTTTTTTACAAAATTTTACGTGGACATCCGTTAAGACCTTACCTATGGAGCCAGTTGTCCCTCGCAGCCAAAATGGCTCATTTTCAAGGTCAAACGAGCCCTAGAGTAGGTAAACCCCCCATTTTTCCCATTTTCATGTGCTATAGACCACATATTTTTTGGTCATCCGGAATTCCGATGACATTTTTGCCAAAAATTTACCTAGACGTCCGTTAAGACCTTACCTATGGAGCCAGTCGGCCCACACGGCCAGAATGGCCCAGTTTCATGGTCAAACGAGCCCTAGATAAGGTAAACCCCCCATTTTACCGACTTTCTTGTGCTATAGGTCACCATCTTTTTTGGTGATAAAGATTTACGACCTCATTTTTGCAGAAATTTTAACTATACGTCCGTTATGACGTTACCAATGGAGCCAGTTGACCCTCACAGCTAGAGTAGCCCATTTTCAAGATCAAACGAGCCCTAGAGGAGGTAAACCCCCCATTTTACCTATTTTCGTGTGCTATAGTCCACAGATTTTATAGGGATCAAGAATTCCGACCTCATTTTTACCAAAATTTTAACTGGACGTCCGTTAAGACGTTACCTATGGAGCCAGTTGGCCTTCATGGCCAGAATGGCCCATTTTCAAGGTCAAACGAGCCCTAGATTAGGTAAACTCCCCATTTTACCAATTTTCATGTGCTATAGTCTACAGTTTTTTGGTGATCCAGAATTCCGACCTCATTTATACCTAAATTATACCTGGACCTCAGTGAAGACCTTATTTGTGGAGCCAGTTTGTTCTTACGACCAAAATGGCCCATTTTCAAGGTTAAACGAGCCCTAGAGCAGGTAAACCCCTAATTTTACCGATTTTAGTGTGCTATAGTCAACATATTTTTTGGTGATCCAGAATTCCGACCTCAGTTTTGCCAAAATTATTCCTGGACGTCCGTTAAGACCTTACCTATGGAGGCAGTTTACCTTCACGACCAAAATGGCCCATTTTCAAGGTCAAACGAGCCCTAGAGTAGGTAAACCCCCATTTTATCGATTTGCGTGTGCTATAGTCCACGGATATTTTGGTGATCCAGAATTCTGACCTCATTTTTGCCAATATGTTTCCTGGACGTCCGTTAAGAACTTACCTATGTAGCCAGTTGGCCCACACGGACAGAATGTCTCATTTTCAAGGTCAAATGAGGCCTAGAGCAGCTAAACCCCCCATTTTACAAATTTTCGTGTTCTATATTCCACAGATTTTTTGGTAATGCGGAAATCCGAACTCATATTTGAAAAATTATACCAGGATGTCCGTTAAGACCTTATCTATGAAGCCATATGGACCTCACGGCCAAAATGGCCCATTTTAAAGGTCAAACGAGCCCTACAGCAGCTAAATCTCCAATTTTACCAATTTTCGTGTGCTATAGTCCACTGATTTTTTGGTTATCAGAAATTTTGACCTCATTTTTGCCAAAATTATTCCTGGAGGTCCGTTAAGACCTTATCTATGGATCCAGTTGGCCCTCACGACTAAAATGGCCCATTTTCAAGGTCAAACGAGGCGTAGAGCAGGTAAACTCCCAATTTTACCAATTTTTGTGTTCTATAGTCTAATGATTTTTTGGTTATCCAGAATTCCAACCTCCTTTTTGCCAAAATTATACCTGGACGTCCGTTAAGACCTTATCTGTGGATCCAGTTGGCCTTCACGGCCAAAATGGCCCATTTTAAAGATCAAACAAACCCTTGAGCAGGTAAACCCCCCATTTTGCCGATTTCGTGTGCTATAGGTCACCTTTTTTTTTGGTGATCAAGAATTACGACCTCATTTTTGCAAAAAATTTAACTCGACGTACGTTATGACGTTACCTATGGAACCAGTTCGCCCTCACGGCAAGAATGGCCCATTTTCCGGGTCAACTAAGCCCTAGAGAAGGTAAACCCACCATTTTACAAATTTTTGTGTGCTATAGTCCACAGATTTTTTGGTGATCCGAAATTCCGACCTCATATTTGCAAAAATTTACCTGAACGTCCGTTAAGACCTTATCTATTGGGTTAGTTGGCTCTCACGGATAAAATGGCCCATTTTCAAGGTCAAACGAGCCTTATAGTAGGTAAATCCCCCATTTTACCAACTTTAGTGAGCTATAGGTCACCATCTTTTTAGGTGATCCAGAATTCCGACCTTATTTTTGCTAAATATTTAACTGGAGGTCCGTTAAGACCTTACCTATGGAGCCAGTTGGCCCTCACGGCCAGAATGGCCCATTTTCAAGGTCAAACGAGCCCTAGAGAAGGTAAACCTCCTATTTTACCAATTTTCATGTGCTATAGTACACATATTTTTTGGTGATCGAGAATTCCGACCTCATTTTTGCCAAAATTATACCTACACGTCCATTAAGACCTTATCTATGGAGTCAATTGGCCCTCACATCCAAAATGGCCCATTTTCAAAGTCAACCGAGCCCTAGAGAAGGTAAACCCCCTATTTTACCAATTTTCGTGTGCTATAGTCCACAAATTTTTTGGTGATCCAGAATTCGGACTTCAATTTTGCAAAAATTATACCTCGACGTCCGTTAAGACCTTATCTATGGAGCCAATTGTCCCTCATGGCCAAAATGGGCCATTTTCAAGGTCAAACGAACCCTATAGAAGGTAAACCCCCCATTTTGCCGATTTTCATGTGCTATAGTCCACAGATTTTTTGGTCATCCCGAACTCCGACCTCATTTTTGCCAAAATTATACCTGGACGTCCATTAAGACCTTATCTATGGTGCCAATTGGCCCTCACGACCAAAATGGCCTATTTTCAAAGTCAAACGAGCCCTAGAGAAGGAAAACTCCACATTTTACCAATTTTTGTGTACTATAGTCCACAATTTTTTTGGTGATCCAGAATTCGGACTTCATTTTTGCCAAAATTATGCCTGGACGTCCGTTAAGACCTTAGGTATGGAGCCAGTTGGACCTCACGGCCAAAATGGCCCATTTTCAAGGTAAAATGAACCTGAGAGCTGGTAAACCTTCCATTTTACTGATTTTAGTGTGCTATAGTCCACGAATTTTTTGGTCATCCCGAATTTCGACAACATTTATGCAAAAATTTTACCTGGACGTCCGTTAAGACGCTACCTATGGAACCAGTTGGCCCTCACGGCCAGAATAGCCCATTTTCAAGGTCAAACGAGCCCTAGAGAAGGTAAATCCCCTATTTTACCAATTTTCGTGTGCTATAGTCCACAAATTTTTTGGTGATACAGAATTCGGACCTCATTTTTGCAAAAATTATACCTGGACGTTCGTTAAGACCTTATCTATGGAGCCAATTGGCCCTCATGGCCAAAATGGGCCATTTTCAAGGTCAAACGAGCCCTAGAGAAGTTAAACCCCCCATTTTTACCGATTTTCATGTGCTATAGTCCACAGATTTTTTGGTCATCCGGAACTCCGACAATATTTTTGCCAAAATTTTACCTGGACGTCCGTTAAGACCTTACCTATGAAGCCAGTCGGCCATCACGGCTGGAATGGACCAGTTTCAAGGTCAAACAATCCATAGAGAAAGTAAACCCCCTATTTTACTAATTTTCGTGTGATATAGTCCACAAATTTTTTGGTGAACCAAAATTCGGACTTCATTTTTTCCAAAATTATATGTGGACGTTCGTTAAGACCTTAACGGACGTCCAGGTAAAATTTTGGCAAAGATGTTGTCGAAATTTCGGATGACTAAAACATCCGTGGACTGTAGCACAAAAAAATGGGTAAAGTGGGGGTTTGCCTGCTCTAGGGTTCGTTTGAGCTTGAAAATGGGACATTTTGGTCGTGAGGTCCAACTTGCTCCATAAATAAGGTCTTAACGGACGTCCAGGTATAATTTTGGCAATATTAAGGTCGGAATTCCAGATCACCAAAAAATCCATGAATTATAGCACACGAAAATTGGTAAAATAGTGGATTTACCTTCTCTAGGGCTCGTTTAACCTTAAAAATGGTCCATTCTGGCCGTGAGGGTCGACTGGCTCCATAGGTAAGGTTTTAATAAACGTCCAGGTAAAATTTTGGCAAAAATCAGGTCGAAATTCTTTATCACCAAAAAATCTGTGTACTATAGCACATGAAAATTGGTAAAATTGGGGGTTTACCTGCTCTCAGGCTCGTTTTACCTTGAAAATGGGCCATTTTGGTCGTGAGGTCCAACTGGCTCCATAGAGAAGGTCTTAACGGATGTCCAGGTAAAATTTTTGCAAAAATGTTGTTGGAATTTCGGATGACCAAAAAATCCGTACACTATAGCACATGAAAATTGGTAAAATGGGGTGTTTACCTTCTCTAGGGTTTGTTTGACCTTGAAAATGGGTGATTCTGGCCGTGAGGGCCAACTGGCTCCATAGGTAAGTTCTTAACGGACGTCTAGGTAAAATTTTGACAAAATGAGGTCGGAATTCTTTATCGTCAAAAAAGATGGTGACCTATAATACATGAAATCGGCAAACTGGGGGTTTACCTGCTCTAGGGCACAATTTGACCTTGAAAATGGGCCATTTTGGCCATGAGGGACAACTTGCTCCATAGATAAGGTCTTAACAAACGTCCAGGTATAATTTTGGCAAAAATAAGGTCGGAATTTTGGATCAACAAAAAATATGTGGACAATAGCACACAAAAATCGGTAAATTGGAGTGTTTACCTATTCTTGAGCTCGTTTGACCTTGAAAATGGGCCATTTTGGCCGTGAGGGCCAATTGGCTCCATAAATAAGGTATTAATGGACTTCCAGGTATAATTTTGGGAAAAATGAGGTGGAAATTCTGGATCACCAAAAAATTCGTGGACTATAGAACACAAAAATTGGTAAAATGGGGTGTTTACCTTCTCTTGGGCTCGTTTGACCTTGAAAATGGGCCATCTGGCCGTGACGGCCAACTGGCTCCATAGGTAAAGTCTTAACGGACGTCCAGGTAAATTTTTTGCAAAAATGAGGTCGAAATTCTTTATCACCAAAAAATATGGTGACCTATAGCACATGAAATCAGCAAAATGGGGGTTTACCAGCTTTAGGGCTCGTTTGACCTTGAAAATGGATCATTTTGGCCATGAGGGCCAACTGGATTCATCGATAAGGTCTTAACGAATGTCCAGGTATAACTTTTAGCAAAAATAAAGTCGAAATTCTGGGTTACCAAAAAATCCATGAACTATAGCACACGAAAATCGATAAAATTGGGGGTTTACCTGCTCTAGGGCTCGTTTGACCTTGGAAATGGGCCATTCTGGCCGTGAGGGCCAACTGGCTCCACAGGTAAGGTCTTAACGGAACTCCAGGTAAATACTTGGCAAAAATGAGGTCAGAATTCTGGATCACTGAAAAAGATGGTGACCCATAGCACACGAAAGTAAGTAAAATGGGGGGTTTACCTGCTCTAAGGCTCGTTTGACCTTGAAAAGGGGTCATTTTAGCCGTGAGGGCCAACTGGCTTCATAGATAAGGTCTTAATGGACGTCCAAGTAATATTTTGGCAAAAATGAGGTCAGAATTCCGAATCACCAAAAAAGTCGTGGACTATAACACACGAAAATTGGTAAATTGTGGGATTTACCTCCTCTATGGCTCGTTTGACCTTGAAAATGGGTCATTCTGGTCGTGAGGGCCAACTGGCTCCATAGGTAACGTCTTAACGAACGTCCAGTTGAAATTTTGGCAAAAATGAGGTCATAATTCTTTATCACCAAAAAAGATGGTGACCTATAGCACACGAAATTGGCAAAAATGGGGGGTTTACTTGCTCTAGGGCTCGTTTGACATTGAAAATGGGCCACTTTGGCCGTGTGGGCCAACTGGCTTCATAGATAAGGTCTTAACGGACATCCATGTATAAATTTGGCAAAAATGAGGTCGGAATTCTGGATAACCAAAAAATCCGTGGACTATAGCACACAAAAATTGGTAAAATTAGGGGTTTACCTGCTCTAGGCCTAGTTTGACCTTGAAAATGGGCCATTTTGGTCATGAGGGTAAACTGGCTCTATAGATAAGGTCTTAACGGACATCCAGGTAAAATTTTGTTAAAAATGAGATCGGAATTCCGTTTCACCAAAAAATCCGTGGACTATATGCACACGAAAATTGGTAAATTGGGGGGTTTTTGAAAATGGGCCATTCTGGCTGTGAGGGACAGCTGGCCCCATAGGTAAGGTCTTAACGGACGTTCAGGTAAAATTTTAGCAAAAATAAGGTCGAAATTCTTGATCACCAAAAAATCTCTGGACTACAGCACACGAAAATCGATAAAATTGGGGGTTTACCTGCTCTATGGCTCGTTTTACCTTGAAAATGGGCAATTTTGGTCATGAGGGCAAACTGGCTCCACAGATATGGTCTTAACGGATGTCTGGGTAAAATTTTGGATAAAGTATTGTCAGAATTTCGGATGACCAAAAAATCCATGGACTATAGCACACTAAAATCGGTAAAATAGGGGGTTTACCCACTCTGGTTCTTGTTTGACCTTGAAAATGGGCCATTTTGGCTGTGAGGTCCAACTGGATCCATAGATAAGGTCTTAACGGACGTCCAGGTATAACTTTGGCAAAAATGAGGTCAGAATTCCGGAGCACCTAAAAATTTGTGGACTATAGCACACGAAAATTGGTAAAATGGGGCATTTACCTTATCTGGGGGCTCGTTTGACCTTGAAAATTGGTCATTCTGGCCGTGAGGGCCGACTGGCTCCATAGGTAAGGTCTTAACGACGTCCAGGTATAATTTTGGTAAAAATGTCATCGGAATTCCGTATGACCAAAAAATCCATGAACTATAGCACATGAATATCGGCAAAATGGGGTTTTACCTACTGTAGGACTCGCTTGATTTTGAAAATGGGCCATTTTGTCCTTGAGGGCCAATTGGCTCCATTGATAAGGTCTTAACGGACGTCAAAGTAAAATTTTGGAAAAATTGTTGTTGGAATTCCAGATGACCAAAAAATCTGTGGACTCGTTTGACATTGAAACTGGGCCATTTTGGCCGTAAGGTCCAACTGGCTCCATAGATAAGGTTTTAACGGACGTCCAGGTATAATTTTGGCAAAAATAAGGTCAGAATTCCGCATCAACAAAAAATCTGTGGACTATAGCACATGAAAATTTGTAAATTGGGGGGTTTACCTTCTCTAGGGTTCGTTTGACCTTGAAAATGGGTCATTCTGGCCGTGAGGGCCAACTGCTCCATGGGTAACGTCTTAACGGACGTCCAGTTAAAATTTTGGCTAAAATGAGGTCGTAATTCTTTATCACCAAAAAAGATGGTGACCTATGACACATAAAATCGGCAAAATGGGGGTTTGCTGCTCTAGGGCACGGTTTGACCTTGAAAATGGGCTATTTTGGCCATGAGGGACAACTAGCTCCATAGATAAAGTCTTAACAGACGTCCAGGTATAATTTTGGCAAAAATGAGGTCGGAATTCTGGATCACCAAAAAATTTGTGGACTATAGCACACAAAAATCGGTAAAATAGAGTGTTTACCTATTCTAGGGGTCGTTTAACCTTGAAATCGGCCATTTTGGCTCCATAGATAAGGTCTAAACGGACTTCCAGATATAATTTTGGCAAAAATGAGGTGGAAAGTCGGGATCACCAAAAAATCTGCGGCCTATAGCACACAAAAATTGGTAAAATGGGGGGTTTACCTTCTCTTGGGCTCGTTTGACCTGGAAAATGGGCCATTCTGGCCGTGAGGGCCAACTGGCTTCATAGGTAATGTATTAACGGACGTCTAGGTAAAATTTTGGCAAAAATGAGGTCGAAATTCTTTATCACCAAAAAATACGGTGACATATAGCACATGAAATCAGCAAAATGGGGGTTTACCAGCTCTAGAGCTCGTTTGACCTTGAAAATGGGTCATTTTGGCTATGAGGGCCAACTTGCTACATAGATAAGGACTTTACGGACGTCCAGGTATAATTTATAGCAAAAATGAGCTCGAACTTTTGGAATACCAAAAATCTGTGAACTATAGCACACCAAAATCGGTAAAATGGGGGGTTTACCTGCTCTAGGGCTCGTTTGACCTTGTAAATGGGCCATTCTGGCCGTGAGGGCCAACTGGCTCCATAGATAAAGTCTTAAAACCTCCAGGCAAACACCTGGCAAAAATGAGGTCGGAATTCTGGATCACTGAAAAAGATGGTGACCCATAGCACACGAAAGTCAGTAAAATGGGGGGTTTACTTGCTCTAAGGCTCGTTTGACCTTGAAAATGGGCCATTTTAGCCGTAAGGGCCAACAGGCTCCTTAGATAAGGTCTTAACGGACGTCCAAGTAAATTTTTTGCAAAAATGAGGTCGAAATTCAAGATCATCAAAATATCTGTGGACTATAGCACACGAAAATTGAAAAAATGGGGGGTTTGCCTTATCTAGGGCTTGTTTGACCTTGAAAAGGGGCCATTCTGGCCGTGAGGGCCAACTAGCTCCATAGGTAAGGTCAGAACGGACGTCCAAGTAAAATTTTGGCAAAAATGAGGTCGGAATTCTTTATCAGCAAAAAAGATTGTGACCAGCTCTAGGGCACGTTTGATTTTGAAAATGGGCCATTTTGCACATGAGGGCCAACTGGCTACATAGATAAGGTCTTAACGGATGTCCAACTATAATTTTGGCAAAAATGCGGTCGAATTTTTGAATCACCAAAAAATTCGTGGACTATAGCACATGAAAATTGGTAAAATGAGGGTTTACCTTCTCATTTTACCAATTTTCGTGTGCTATAGTCCACAGATTTTTGGTGATCCAGAATTTTCACCTCATTTTCGCCACAATTATACCTGGAAGTCCGTTAAGACCTTATTTATGGACCCAATTGGCCCTCACGGCCAAGATGACCCATTTTCAAGGTCAAACGAGCCCTAGAATAGGTAAACACTCCATTTTATCAATTTTTGTGTGCAATAGTCCACATTTCTTTTGGTGATACAGAATTACGACCTTTTTTTTGCCAAAATTATGCCTGGACGTCTGTTAAGACCTTATCTATGGAGCCAGTTGTCCCTTATGGCCAAAATGACCCATTTTCAAGGTCAAACGCGCCCTTGAGCATGTAAACCCCCCATTTTACCGATTTTAGTGTGCTATAGTCCACGGATTTTTTTGTACGTCCGGAATTCCGACAACATTTTTTGCCAAAATTTTACCTGGACGTTCGTTAAGACCTTATCTGTGGAGCTAGTTTGCCCTCACTACCAAAATGACGCATTTTTCAGGTAAAACGAGCCCTAGAGTAGGTAAACCCCCAATTTTACTGATTTTCGTGTTCTATAATCCACGGATTTTTTGATGATCAAGAATTACGACTCTTTTTTTAGAAAATTTTACCTGGACATCCGTTAAGACCTTACCTATGGAACCAGTCGACCCTCACGGCCAAAATGGCCCATTTTCAAGGTCAAACGAGCCCTAGAGTACGTAAACCCCCCATTTTGCCCATTTTCATGTGCTATAGACCACCTATTTTTTGGTCATCCAGAATTCCGACGACACTTTTGCCAAAAATTTACCTAGACGTCCGTTAAGACCTTACCTATGGAGCCAGTCGGCCCACACGGCCAGAATGGCCCAGTTTCATGGTCCAACGAGCCCTAGATAAGGTAAACCCCCATTTTACCAATTTTCGTGTGCTATAGTCCACGGATTTTTTGGTGATCCGGAATTCCATCCTCATTTTTGCCAAAATTATACCTGGACGTCTGTTAAGACCTTATCTGTGGAGGCAGTTGGACCTCACGGACAAAATGGCCCATTTTCAAGGTCAAACGAGCCCAGACCGGGTATACCCCCATTTACCGATTTTATTGTGCTATAGTCCACAAATTTTTTAGTCATCCAGAATTCCGACAACATTTTTGCCAAAAATTTACCTGGACATCCGTTAAGACCTTATCTGTGGAGCCAGTTTTCCATCACGACCAAAATGACGCATTTTCAAGGTAAAACTAGCCCTAGAGCAGGTAAACCCCCTTTTTTACCGATTTTCGTGTGCTATGATCCACGGATTTTTTGGTGATCAAGAATTCCGACCTCATTTTTTCCAAAATTTTACCTGGACGTCCATTAAGACCTTACCTATGAAGCCATTCGGCCCTCACACCCAGAATGGCCCATTTTTTAGGTCAAACGAATCCTAGAAAAGGTAAACCCCCAATTTTTTACCTGCTCTAGGGCTCGTTTGACCTTTGTAAATGGGCCATTCTGGCCGTGAGGGCCAACTGGCTCCATAGGTAAGGTGTTAAAACCTCGAGGCAAATTCCATGCAAAAATGAGGTCGGAATTTTGGATCACTGAAAAAAATAGTGAACCATAGCACACGAAAGTCAGTAAAATGGGGGTTTGCTTGCTCTAAGGCTCGTTTGACCTTGAAAATGGGCCATTTTAGCCGTAAGGGCCAACAGGCTCCTTAGATAAGGTCTTATCGGACCTCCAAGTAAAATTTTTGCAAAAAATGAGGTCGGAATTCCGGATCATAAAAAAATCCGTGGACTATAGCACACGAAAATTGATAAAATGGGGGCTTTGCCTTATCTAGGGCTTCTTTGACCTTGAAAATGGGTCATTCTGGCCATGAGGGCCAACTGGCTCCAATGGTAAGGTCTTAATGGACGTCTAGGTAAAATTTTGGCAAAAATGAGGTCGGAAACCTTTATCAGCAAAAAAAAATAGTGACCAGCTCTATGGCACGTTTGATTTTGAAAATGGGTCATTTTGCACATGAGGGCCAACTGGCTACATAGATAAGGTCTTAACGGACGTCCAACTATAATTTGGGAAAAATGCGGTCGGATTCTGAATCACCAAAAAATCTGTGGTCTATAGCACATGAAAATTGGTAATATGAGGGTTTACCTTCTCATTTTATCAATTTTCGTGTGCTATAGTCCACAAATTTTTTGGTAATCCAGAATTTCCACCTCATTTTCGCCAAAATTATGCCTGGAAGTCCGTTAAGACCTTATCTATGGAGCCAATTGGCCCTCACAGCCAAAATGGCCCAATTTCAAGGACAAACGAGCCCTAGAATAAGTAAACACTCCATTTTATCAATTTTTGTGTGCAATAGTCCACATATTTTTTGGTGATACAGAATTCCGACCTTATTTTTGCCAAAATTATACCTGGACGTCTGTTAAGACCTTATCTATGGAGCCAGTTGTCCCTCATGGCCAAAATGTCCCATTTTCAAGGTCCAACGAGCCCTTGAGCAGGTAAACCCCCATTTTACCGATTTTATGTGCTATAGTCCACGGATTTTTTTGTACGTCCGAATTACGACAACATTTTTTGCCAAAATTTTACCTGTACGTTCGTTAAACCTTATCTATGGAGCTAGTTTACCCTCACTACCAAATGACCCATTTTCAAGGTTAAATGAGCCCTAGAGCAGGTAAACCCCCAATTTTACGATTTTCGTGTGCTATATCCACGAATTTTTTGATGATCAAGAATTCCGACCTCGTTTTTTACAAAATTTACTGGACATCCGTTAAGACCTTACCTATGGAGCCAGTTGCCCTCGCAGCCAAAATGGCTCATTTTCAAGGTCAAACGAGCCCTAGAGTAGGTAAACCCCCATTTTCCCATTTTCATGTGCTATAGTCACATATTTTTTGGTGATCCGGAATTCCGACATTTTGCCAAAAATTTACTAGACTTCCGTTAAGACCATACCTATAGAGCCAGTTGGACACGGCCAAAATGGCCCATTTTCAAGGTCAAACGAGCCCTAGATGGTAAACCCCCAATTTTACCAATATTCGTGTGCTATAGTCCACATTTTTTGGTTATAAAATTTCGACTTCATTTTTGCCAAAATTATACCTGGACGTCCGCTAGACTTATCTATGGAGCCAGTTGTCCCACAGCCAAAATGGCCCATTTCAAGTCAAACGAGCCCTAGAGCAGGTAAACCCCCAATTTTACCGATTTCGTGTGCTATAGGTCACATTTTGGTGATAAAGAATTACGACCTCATTTTTACCAAAATTTTAACTGGACGTCCGTTAAGACGTTACCTATGGAGCCAGTTGGCCTTCATGGCCAGAATGGCCCATTTTCAAGGTCAAACGAGCCCTAGATTAGGTAAACCCCATTTTACCAATTTTCATGTGCTATAGTCTACAGTTTTTTGGTGATCCAGAATTCCGACCTCATTTATACCTAAATTATACCTGGACCTCAGTGAAGACCTTATTTGTGGAGCCAGTTTGTTCTTACGACCAAAATGGCCCATTTTCAAGGTTAAACGAGCCCTAGAGCAGGTAAACCCCTAATTTTACCGATTTTAGTGTGCTATAGTCAACATATTTTTTGGTGATCCAGAATTCCGACCTCAGTTTTGCCAAAATTATTCCTGGACGTCCGTTAAGACCTTACCTATGGAGGCAGTTTACCTTCACGACCAAAATGGCCCATTTTCAAGGTCAAACGAGCCCTAGAGTAGGTAAACCCCCATTTTATCGATTTGCGTGTGCTATAGTCCACGGATATTTTGGTGATCCAGAATTCTGACCTCATTTTTGCCAATATGTTTCCTGGACGTCCGTTAAGAACTTACCTATGTAGCCAGTTGGCCCACACGGACAGAATGTCTCATTTTCAAGGTCAAATGAGGCCTAGAGCAGCTAAACCCCCCATTTTACAAATTTTCGTGTTCTATATTCCACAGATTTTTTGGTAATGCGGAAATCCGAACTCATATTTGAAAAATTATACCAGGATGTCCGTTAAGACCTTATCTATGAAGCCATATGGACCTCACGGCCAAAATGGCCCATTTTAAAGGTCAAACGAGCCCTACAGCAGCTAAATCTCCAATTTTACCAATTTTCGTGTGCTATAGTCCACTGATTTTTTGGTTATCAGAAATTTTGACCTCATTTTTGCCAAAATTATTCCTGGAGGTCCGTTAAGACCTTATCTATGGATCCAGTTGGCCCTCACGACTAAAATGGCCCATTTTCAAGGTCAAACGAGGCGTAGAGCAGGTAAACTCCCAATTTTACCAATTTTTGTGTTCTATAGTCTAATGATTTTTTGGTTATCCAGAATTCCAACCTCCTTTTTGCCAAAATTATACCTGGACGTCCGTTAAGACCTTATCTGTGGATCCAGTTGGCCTTCACGGCCAAAATGGCCCATTTTAAAGATCAAACAAACCCTTGAGCAGGTAAACCCCCCATTTTGCCGATTTCGTGTGCTATAGGTCACCTTTTTTTTTGGTGATCAAGAATTACGACCTCATTTTTGCAAAAAATTTAACTCGACGTACGTTATGACGTTACCTATGGAACCAGTTCGCCCTCACGGCAAGAATGGCCCATTTTCCGGGTCAACTAAGCCCTAGAGAAGGTAAACCCACCATTTTACAAATTTTCGTGTGCTATAGTCCACAGATTTTTTGGTGATCCGAAATTCCGACCTCATATTTGCAAAAATTTACCTGAACGTCCGTTAAGACCTTATCTATTGGGTTAGTTGGCTCTCACGGATAAAATGGCCCATTTTCAAGGTCAAACGAGCCTTATAGTAGGTAAATCCCCCATTTTACCAACTTTAGTGAGCTATAGGTCACCATCTTTTTAGGTGATCCAGAATTCCGACCTTATTTTTGCTAAATATTTAACTGGAGGTCCGTTAAGACCTTACCTATGGAGCCAGTTGGCCCTCACGGCCAGAATGGCCCATTTTCAAGGTCAAACGAGCCCTAGAGAAGGTAAACCTCCTATTTTACCAATTTTCATGTGCTATAGTACACATATTTTTTGGTGATCGAGAATTCCGACCTCATTTTTGCCAAAATTATACCTACACGTCCATTAAGACCTTATCTATGGAGTCAATTGGCCCTCACATCCAAAATGGCCCATTTTCAAAGTCAACCGAGCCCTAGAGAAGGTAAACCCCCTATTTTACCAATTTTCGTGTGCTATAGTCCACAAATTTTTTGGTGATCCAGAATTCGGACTTCAATTTTGCAAAAATTATACCTCGACGTCCGTTAAGACCTTATCTATGGAGCCAATTGTCCCTCATGGCCAAAATGGGCCATTTTCAAGGTCAAACGAACCCTATAGAAGGTAAACCCCCCATTTTGCCGATTTTCATGTGCTATAGTCCACAGATTTTTTGGTCATCCCGAACTCCGACCTCATTTTTGCCAAAATTATACCTGGACGTCCATTAAGACCTTATCTATGGTGCCAATTGGCCCTCACGACCAAAATGGCCTATTTTCAAAGTCAAACGAGCCCTAGAGAAGGAAAACTCCACATTTTACCAATTTTTGTGTACTATAGTCCACAATTTTTTTGGTGATCCAGAATTCGGACTTCATTTTTGCCAAAATTATGCCTGGACGTCCGTTAAGACCTTAGGTATGGAGCCAGTTGGACCTCACGGCCAAAATGGCCCATTTTCAAGGTAAAATGAACCTGAGAGCTGGTAAACCTTCCATTTTACTGATTTTAGTGTGCTATAGTCCACGAATTTTTTGGTCATCCCGAATTTCGACAACATTTATGCAAAAATTTTACCTGGACGTCCGTTAAGACGCTACCTATGGAACCAGTTGGCCCTCACGGCCAGAATAGCCCATTTTCAAGGTCAAACGAGCCCTAGAGAAGGTAAATCCCCTATTTTACCAATTTTCGTGTGCTATAGTCCACAAATTTTTTGGTGATACAGAATTCGGACCTCATTTTTGCAAAAATTATACCTGGACGTTCGTTAAGACCTTATCTATGGAGCCAATTGGCCCTCATGGCCAAAATGGGCCATTTTCAAGGTCAAACGAGCCCTAGAGAAGTTAAACCCCCCATTTTTACCGATTTTCATGTGCTATAGTCCACAGATTTTTTGGTCATCCGGAACTCCGACAATATTTTTGCCAAAATTTTACCTGGACGTCCGTTAAGACCTTACCTATGAAGCCAGTCGGCCATCACGGCTGGAATGGACCAGTTTCAAGGTCAAACAATCCATAGAGAAAGTAAACCCCCTATTTTACTAATTTTCGTGTGATATAGTCCACAAATTTTTTGGTGAACCAAAATTCGGACTTCATTTTTTCCAAAATTATATGTGGACGTTCGTTAAGACCTTAACGGACGTCCAGGTAAAATTTTGGCAAAGATGTTGTCGAAATTTCGGATGACTAAAACATCCGTGGACTGTAGCACAAAAAAATGGGTAAAGTGGGGGGTTTGCCTGCTCTAGGGTTCGTTT
Organism: Solanum verrucosum; assembly: GCF_900185275.1. NCBI lineage: Eukaryota > Viridiplantae > Streptophyta > Magnoliopsida > Solanales > Solanaceae > Solanum > Solanum verrucosum. The sequence continues at coordinate 60,986 of NW_026019762.1, forward strand.
GAGCTTGAAAATGGGACATTTTGGTCGTGAGGTCCAACTTGCTCCATAAATAAGGTCTTAACGGACGTCCAGGTATAATTTTGGCAATATTAAGGTCGGAATTCCAGATCACCAAAAAATCCATGAATTATAGCACACGAAAATTGGTAAAATAGTGGATTTACCTTCTCTAGGGCTCGTTTAACCTTAAAAATGGTCCATTCTGGCCGTGAGGGTCGACTGGCTCCATAGGTAAGGTTTTAATAAACGTCCAGGTAAAATTTTGGCAAAAATCAGGTCGAAATTCTTTATCACCAAAAAATCTGTGTACTATAGCACATGAAAATTGGTAAAATTGGGGGTTTACCTGCTCTCAGGCTCGTTTTACCTTGAAAATGGGCCATTTTGGTCGTGAGGTCCAACTGGCTCCATAGAGAAGGTCTTAACGGATGTCCAGGTAAAATTTTTGCAAAAATGTTGTTGGAATTTCGGATGACCAAAAAATCCGTACACTATAGCACATGAAAATTGGTAAAATGGGGTGTTTACCTTCTCTAGGGTTTGTTTGACCTTGAAAATGGGTGATTCTGGCCGTGAGGGCCAACTGGCTCCATAGGTAAGTTCTTAACGGACGTCTAGGTAAAATTTTGACAAAATGAGGTCGGAATTCTTTATCGTCAAAAAAGATGGTGACCTATAATACATGAAATCGGCAAACTGGGGGTTTACCTGCTCTAGGGCACAATTTGACCTTGAAAATGGGCCATTTTGGCCATGAGGGACAACTTGCTCCATAGATAAGGTCTTAACAAACGTCCAGGTATAATTTTGGCAAAAATAAGGTCGGAATTTTGGATCAACAAAAAATATGTGGACAATAGCACACAAAAATCGGTAAATTGGAGTGTTTACCTATTCTTGAGCTCGTTTGACCTTGAAAATGGGCCATTTTGGCCGTGAGGGCCAATTGGCTCCATAAATAAGGTATTAATGGACTTCCAGGTATAATTTTGGGAAAAATGAGGTGGAAATTCTGGATCACCAAAAAATTCGTGGACTATAGAACACAAAAATTGGTAAAATGGGGTGTTTACCTTCTCTTGGGCTCGTTTGACCTTGAAAATGGGCCATCTGGCCGTGACGGCCAACTGGCTCCATAGGTAAAGTCTTAACGGACGTCCAGGTAAATTTTTTGCAAAAATGAGGTCGAAATTCTTTATCACCAAAAAATATGGTGACCTATAGCACATGAAATCAGCAAAATGGGGGTTTACCAGCTTTAGGGCTCGTTTGACCTTGAAAATGGATCATTTTGGCCATGAGGGCCAACTGGATTCATCGATAAGGTCTTAACGAATGTCCAGGTATAACTTTTAGCAAAAATAAAGTCGAAATTCTGGGTTACCAAAAAATCCATGAACTATAGCACACGAAAATCGATAAAATTGGGGGTTTACCTGCTCTAGGGCTCGTTTGACCTTGGAAATGGGCCATTCTGGCCGTGAGGGCCAACTGGCTCCACAGGTAAGGTCTTAACGGAACTCCAGGTAAATACTTGGCAAAAATGAGGTCAGAATTCTGGATCACTGAAAAAGATGGTGACCCATAGCACACGAAAGTAAGTAAAATGGGGGGTTTACCTGCTCTAAGGCTCGTTTGACCTTGAAAAGGGGTCATTTTAGCCGTGAGGGCCAACTGGCTTCATAGATAAGGTCTTAATGGACGTCCAAGTAATATTTTGGCAAAAATGAGGTCAGAATTCCGAATCACCAAAAAAGTCGTGGACTATAACACACGAAAATTGGTAAATTGTGGGATTTACCTCCTCTATGGCTCGTTTGACCTTGAAAATGGGTCATTCTGGTCGTGAGGGCCAACTGGCTCCATAGGTAACGTCTTAACGAACGTCCAGTTGAAATTTTGGCAAAAATGAGGTCATAATTCTTTATCACCAAAAAAGATGGTGACCTATAGCACACGAAATTGGCAAAATGGGGGGTTTACTTGCTCTAGGGCTCGTTTGACATTGAAAATGGGCCACTTTGGCCGTGTGGGCCAACTGGCTTCATAGATAAGGTCTTAACGGACATCCATGTATAAATTTGGCAAAAATGAGGTCGGAATTCTGGATAACCAAAAAATCCGTGGACTATAGCACACAAAAATTGGTAAAATTAGGGGTTTACCTGCTCTAGGCCTAGTTTGACCTTGAAAATGGGCCATTTTGGTCATGAGGGTAAACTGGCTCTATAGATAAGGTCTTAACGGACATCCAGGTAAAATTTTGTTAAAAATGAGATCGGAATTCCGTTTCACCAAAAAATCCGTGGACTATATGCACACGAAAATTGGTAAATTGGGGGGTTTTTGAAAATGGGCCATTCTGGCTGTGAGGGACAGCTGGCCCCATAGGTAAGGTCTTAACGGACGTTCAGGTAAAATTTTAGCAAAAATAAGGTCGAAATTCTTGATCACCAAAAAATCTCTGGACTACAGCACACGAAAATCGATAAAATTGGGGGTTTACCTGCTCTATGGCTCGTTTTACCTTGAAAATGGGCAATTTTGGTCATGAGGGCAAACTGGCTCCACAGATATGGTCTTAACGGATGTCTGGGTAAAATTTTGGATAAAGTATTGTCAGAATTTCGGATGACCAAAAAATCCATGGACTATAGCACACTAAAATCGGTAAAATAGGGGGTTTACCCACTCTGGTTCTTGTTTGACCTTGAAAATGGGCCATTTTGGCTGTGAGGTCCAACTGGATCCATAGATAAGGTCTTAACGGACGTCCAGGTATAACTTTGGCAAAAATGAGGTCAGAATTCCGGAGCACCTAAAAATTTGTGGACTATAGCACACGAAAATTGGTAAAATGGGGCATTTACCTTATCTGGGGCTCGTTTGACCTTGAAAATTGGTCATTCTGGCCGTGAGGGCCGACTGGCTCCATAGGTAAGGTCTTAACAGACGTCCAGGTATAATTTTGGTAAAAATGTCATCGGGAATTCCGTATGACCAAAAAATCCATGAACTATAGCACATGAATATCGGCAAAATGGGGTTTTACCTACTGTAGGACTCGCTTGATTTTGAAAATGGGCCATTTTGTCCTTGAGGGCCAATTGGCTCCATTGATAAGGTCTTAACGGACGTCAAAGTAAAATTTTGGAAAAATTGTTGTTGGAATTCCAGATGACCAAAAAATCTGTGGACTCGTTTGACATTGAAACTGGGCCATTTTGGCCGTAAGGTCCAACTGGCTCCATAGATAAGGTTTTAACGGACGTCCAGGTATAATTTTGGCAAAAATAAGGTCAGAATTCCGCATCAACAAAAAATCTGTGGACTATAGCACATGAAAATTTGTAAATTGGGGGGTTTACCTTCTCTAGGGTTCGTTTGACCTTGAAAATGGGTCATTCTGGCCGTGAGGGCCAACTGCTCCATGGGTAACGTCTTAACGGACGTCCAGTTAAAATTTTGGCTAAAATGAGGTCGTAATTCTTTATCACCAAAAAAGATGGTGACCTATGACACATAAAATCGGCAAAATGGGGGTTTGCTGCTCTAGGGCACGGTTTGACCTTGAAAATGGGCTATTTTGGCCATGAGGGACAACTAGCTCCATAGATAAAGTCTTAACAGACGTCCAGGTATAATTTTGGCAAAAATGAGGTCGGAATTCTGGATCACCAAAAAATTTGTGGACTATAGCACACAAAAATCGGTAAAATAGAGTGTTTACCTATTCTAGGGGTCGTTTAACCTTGAAATCGGCCATTTTGGCTCCATAGATAAGGTCTAAACGGACTTCCAGATATAATTTTGGCAAAAATGAGGTGGAAAGTCGGGATCACCAAAAAATCTGCGGCCTATAGCACACAAAAATTGGTAAAATGGGGGGTTTACCTTCTCTTGGGCTCGTTTGACCTGGAAAATGGGCCATTCTGGCCGTGAGGGCCAACTGGCTTCATAGGTAATGTATTAACGGACGTCTAGGTAAAATTTTGGCAAAAATGAGGTCGAAATTCTTTATCACCAAAAAATACGGTGACATATAGCACATGAAATCAGCAAAATGGGGGTTTACCAGCTCTAGAGCTCGTTTGACCTTGAAAATGGGTCATTTTGGCTATGAGGGCCAACTTGCTACATAGATAAGGACTTTACGGACGTCCAGGTATAATTTATAGCAAAAATGAGCTCGAACTTTTGGAATACCAAAAAATCTGTGAACTATAGCACACCAAAATCGGTAAAATGGGGGGTTTACCTGCTCTAGGGCTCGTTTGACCTTGTAAATGGGCCATTCTGGCCGTGAGGGCCAACTGGCTCCATAGATAAAGTCTTAAAACCTCCAGGCAAACACCTGGCAAAAATGAGGTCGGAATTCTGGATCACTGAAAAAGATGGTGACCCATAGCACAGAAAGTCAGTAAAATGGGGGGTTTACTTGCTCTAAGGCTCGTTTGACCTTGAAAATGGGCCATTTTAGCCGTAAGGGCCAACAGGCTCCTTAGATAAGGTCTTAACGGACGTCCAAGTAAATTTTTTGCAAAAATGAGGTCGAAATTCAAGATCATCAAAATATCTGTGGACTATAGCACACGAAAATTGAAAAAATGGGGGGTTTGCCTTATCTAGGGCTTGTTTGACCTTGAAAAGGGGCCATTCTGGCCGTGAGGGCCAACTAGCTCCATAGGTAAGGTCAGAACGGACGTCCAAGTAAAATTTTGGCAAAAATGAGGTCGGAATTCTTTATCAGCAAAAAAGATTGTGACCAGCTCTAGGGCACGTTTGATTTTGAAAATGGGCCATTTTGCACATGAGGGCCAACTGGCTACATAGATAAGGTCTTAACGGATGTCCAACTATAATTTTGGCAAAAATGCGGTCGAATTTTTGAATCACCAAAAAATTCGTGGACTATAGCACATGAAAATTGGTAAAATGAGGGTTTACCTTCTCATTTTACCAATTTTCGTGTGCTATAGTCCACAGATTTTTTGGTGATCCAGAATTTTCACCTCATTTTCGCCACAATTATACCTGGAAGTCCGTTAAGACCTTATTTATGGACCCAATTGGCCCTCACGGCCAAGATGACCCATTTTCAAGGTCAAACGAGCCCTAGAATAGGTAAACACTCCATTTTATCAATTTTTGTGTGCAATAGTCCACATTTCTTTTGGTGATACAGAATTACGACCTTTTTTTTGCCAAAATTATGCCTGGACGTCTGTTAAGACCTTATCTATGGAGCCAGTTGTCCCTTATGGCCAAAATGACCCATTTTCAAGGTCAAACGCGCCCTTGAGCATGTAAACCCCCCATTTTTGATTTTAGATTTAGTGTGCTATAGTCCACGGATTTTTTTGTACGTCCGGAATTCCGACAACATTTTTTGCCAAAATTTTACCTGGACGTTCGTTAAGACCTTATCTGTGGAGCTAGTTTGCCCTCACTACCAAAATGACGCATTTTTCAGGTAAAACGAGCCCTAGAGTAGGTAAACCCCCAATTTTACTGATTTTCGTGTTCTATAATCCACGGATTTTTTGATGATCAAGAATTACGACCTCTTTTTTTAGAAAATTTTACCTGGACATCCGTTAAGACCTTACCTATGGAACCAGTCGACCCTCACGGCCAAAATGGCCCATTTTCAAGGTCAAACGAGCCCTAGAGTACGTAAACCCCCCATTTTGCCCATTTTCATGTGCTATAGACCACCTATTTTTTGGTCATCCAGAATTCCGACGACACTTTTGCCAAAAATTTACCTAGACGTCCGTTAAGACCTTACCTATGGAGCCAGTCGGCCCACACGGCCAGAATGGCCCAGTTTCATGGTCCAACGAGCCCTAGATAAGGTAAACCCCCCATTTTACCAATTTTCGTGTGCTATAGTCCACGGATTTTTTGGTGATCCGGAATTCCATCCTCATTTTTGCCAAAATTATACCTGGACGTCTGTTAAGACCTTATCTGTGGAGGCAGTTGGACCTCACGGACAAAATGGCCCATTTTCAAGGTCAAACGAGCCCAGACCGGGTATACCCCCATTTTACCGATTTTATTGTGCTATAGTCCACAAATTTTTTAGTCATCCAGAATTCCGACAACATTTTTGCCAAAAATTTACCTGGACATCCGTTAAGACCTTATCTGTGGAGCCAGTTTTCCATCACGACCAAAATGACGCATTTTCAAGGTAAAACTAGCCCTAGAGCAGGTAAACCCCCTTTTTTACCGATTTTCGTGTGCTATGATCCACGGATTTTTTGGTGATCAAGAATTCCGACCTCATTTTTTCCAAAATTTTACCTGGACGTCCATTAAGACCTTACCTATGAAGCCATTCGGCCCTCACACCCAGAATGGCCCATTTTTTAGGTCAAACGAATCCTAGAAAAGGTAAACCCCCAATTTTTTACCTGCTCTAGGGCTCGTTTGACCTTTGTAAATGGGCCATTCTGGCCGTGAGGGCCAACTGGCTCCATAGGTAAGGTGTTAAAACCTCGAGGCAAATTCCATGCAAAAATGAGGTCGGAATTTTGGATCACTGAAAAAAATAGTGAACCATAGCACACGAAAGTCAGTAAAATGGGGGGTTTGCTTGCTCTAAGGCTCGTTTGACCTTGAAAATGGGCCATTTTAGCCGTAAGGGCCAACAGGCTCCTTAGATAAGGTCTTATCGGACCTCCAAGTAAAATTTTTGCAAAAATGAGGTCGGAATTCCGGATCATAAAAAAATCCGTGGACTATAGCACACGAAAATTGATAAAATGGGGGCTTTGCCTTATCTAGGGCTTCTTTGACCTTGAAAATGGGTCATTCTGGCCATGAGGGCCAACTGGCTCCATAGGTAAGGTCTTAATGGACGTCTAGGTAAAATTTTGGCAAAAATGAGGTCGGAAACCTTTATCAGCAAAAAAAATAGTGACCAGCTCTATGGCACGTTTGATTTTGAAAATGGGTCATTTTGCACATGAGGGCCAACTGGCTACATAGATAAGGTCTTAACGGACGTCCAACTATAATTTTGGGAAAAATGCGGTCGGATTTCTGAATCACCAAAAAATCTGTGGTCTATAGCACATGAAAATTGGTAATAATGAGGGTTTACCTTCTCTTTTATCAATTTTCGTGTCTATAGTCCACAAATTTTTTGGTAATCCAGAATTTCCACCTCATTTTCGCCAAAATTATGCCTGGAAGTCCGTTAAGACCTTATCTATGGAGCCAATTGGCCCTCACAGCCAAAATGGCCCAATTTCAAGGACAAACGAGCCCTAGAATAAGTAAACACTCCATTTTTATCAATTTTTGTGTGCAATAGTCCACATATTTTTTGGTGATACAGAATTCCGACCTTATTTTTGCCAAAATTATACCTGGACGTCTGTTAAGACCTTATCTATGGAGCCAGTTGTCCCTCATGGCCAAAATGTCCCATTTTCAAGGTCCAACGAGCCCTTGAGCAGGTAAACCCCCATTTTTACCGATTTTAGTGTGCTATAGTCACGATTTTTTTTGTACGTCCGGAATTACGACAACATTTTTTGCCAAAATTTTACCTGTACGTTCGTTAAAACCTTATCTATGGAGCTAGTTTACCCTCACTACCAAAATGACCCATTTTCAAGGTTAAATGAGCCCTTAGAGCAGGTAAACCCCCAATTTTACCGATTTTCGTGTGCTATAATCCACGAATTTTTTGATGATCAAGAATTCCGACCTCGTTTTTTACAAAATTTTACGTGGACATCCGTTAAGACCTTACCTATGGAGCCAGTTGTCCCTCGCAGCCAAAATGGCTCATTTTCAAGGTCAAACGAGCCCTAGAGTAGGTAAACCCCCCATTTTTTCCCATTTTGATGTGCTATAGACCACATATTTTTTGGTCATCCGGAATTCCGATGACATTTTTGCCAAAAATTTACCTAGACGTCCGTTAAGACCTTACCTATGGAGCCAGTCGGCCCACACGGGCCAGAATGCCCAGTTTAATGGTCAAACGACCCTAGATAAGGTAAACCCCCCATTTTTACCGACTTCTTGTGCTATAGGTCACCATCTTTTTTGGTGATAAAGATTTACGACCTCATTTTTGCAGAAATTTTAACTATACGTCCGTTATGACGTTACCAATGGAGCCAGTTGACCCTCACAGCTAGAGTGGCCCATTTTCAAGATCAAACGAGCCCTAGAGGAGGTAAACCCCCCATTTTACCTATTTTCGTGTGCTATAGTCCACGGATTTTATAGGGATCAAGAATTTCGACCTCATTTTTGCCAAAATTTTACCTGGACGTTCGTTAAGACCTTACTTATGGAGCCAGTTGGACCTCACTGCCAGAATGGCCCATTTTCAAGGTCAAACGAGCCCTAGAGAAGGTAAACCCCCCATTTTACCAATTTTCGTGTGCTATAGTCCATGGATTTTTGTTGATCCAGAAATCCGATCTATTATTGCCAAATTTATACCTGAACGTCCTTTAAGGCCTTATCGATGGAGGCAGTTGGACCTCACGGCCAAAATTGTCCCTTTTCAAGGTCTAACGAGCCCTAGAGTAGGTAAATCCCCCATTTTACCGATTTTCTTGTGCTATAGTCTACGGATTTTTTGGTCATCCAGATTTTCGACAACATTTTTGCCAAAATTTTACCTCGACGTCCGTTAAAACTTTATCTACAGAGCCAGTTTGACCTCACGACCAAAATGGCCCACTTTCAAGGTCAAACGAGGTCTTAAAGCAGGTAAACCCCCAATTTTACCATTTTGGTGTGCATAGTCCACAGATTTTGGTTATCCAGAATTCAACCTCATTTTTGCCAAAATTATACCTGGACATCCGTAAGACCTTATCTATGGAGTAGGTTGGCTATCACGGGCCAAAACTACCCATTTTCAAGGTCAAAGGAGCCCTAGAGCAGGTAAACCCCCATTTTGCCGATTTCATGTGCTATAGGTCACCATCTGTTTTGGTGATAAAGAATTCCGAACTCATTTTTGCCAAAATTTTACCTAGACGTCCGTTAAGAACTTACGTATGGAGCCAGTTAGCCCTCACTGCCAAAATGGCCCATTTCAAGGTCAAACGAGCCCTAGAGAAGGTAACCCCCCATTTTACTAATTTTTGTGTGTCCATAGTCAATGGATTTTTTGGTTATCCAGAATTCCGACAACATCTTTGCCAAATTTTACCTCGACGTCTTTTAAAATCTTATCTATAGAGCCAGTTTTCCCTGACGACCAAAATGGCCCATTTTCAAGGGTCAATCGAGGCTATAGCAGGTAAACCCCTAATTTTACCAATTTTCGTGTGCTATAGTCACAGATTTTTTGGTTAATCCAGAATTTCGAACTCATTTTTGCCAAAATTTTACCTGGACGTCCGTTAAGACCTTACCTATGGAGCCAGTCGGCCCTCACGTCTAGAATGGTCCATTTCAAGGTCAAACGAACCCTAGAGAAGGTAAATCCCCCATTTTACTAATTTTTGTGTGCTATAGTCCATGGATTTTTTGATGATCCGGAATTCCGGCCTCATTATTGCCAAATTTATACCTGGACTTCCGTTAAGATCATATCTATGGAGCCAGTTGGACCTCACGACAAAAATGGCCCATTTTCAAGGTCAAACGAGCCCTAGAGCACGTAAACCCCCAAGTTTACCAATATTCGTGTGCTATAGTCCACAAATTTTTTAGTTATCCTAAATTCCGACTTCATTTTTGCCAAAATTATAGTTGGACGTCCGCTAAGACTTATCTGTGGAGCCAGTTGGCCCTCACGACCAAAATGACCCATTTTCAAGGTCAAACGAGCCCTAGAGCAGGTAAACCCCTATTTTACGAATTTCGTGTGCTATAGGTCACCATTATTTTTGGTGATAAAGAATTACGAGCTCATTTTTGCCAAAATATTAACTAAACATATGTAAGATGTTACCTATGGAGCCAATTGGCCCTCACGGCCAGAATGACCCATTTTCAAGGTCAAATGAGCCCTAGATAAGGTAAACCCCCCATTTTACCAATTTTCATGTGCTATAGTCCACAGTTTTTTGGTGATCCAGAATTCCTACCTCATTTTTACCTAAATTATACTTGGACGTCGTGAAGACCTTATTTGTGGAGGCAGTTTGTTCTTACGACCAAAATGGCCCATTTTCAATGGTAAACGAGCCTTAGAGCAGGTGAACCCCCAATTTTTCCGATTTTCGTGTGCTATTGTCTACAGATTTTTTTGTGATCCAGAATTCTGACCTCATTTTTGCCAAATTATGCCTGGACGTCCGTTAAAACCTTATCTATGGATGCAGTTTGCCTTCACGACCAAAATGACCCATTTTCAAGGTCTAACGAACCCTAGAGTAGGTAAACCCCCATTTTATCGATTTACGTGTGCTATAGTCCACAGATTTTCTGGTGATCCAGAATTCCGACCTCATTATTGCCAAAATTATACCTCGACGTCCGTTAAGATCTTATCTATAGAGCCAGTTGGCCCTCATGGCCAAAATGACCCATTTTCAAGTTCAAACGATCCCTAGAGCAGGTAAACCCTCTATTTTGCCAATTTCATGTGCTATAGGTCACCATTTTTTTTGGTGATAAAGAAATTCGATCTCATTTTTGCCAAAATTTACCTGGATGTCCATTAAGAAATACCTATGAGCCAATTGGCCCTCACGGCCAGAATGGCTCATTTTCAAGGTAAAACGAGCCCTAGAAAAGGTAAACACCCCATTTTACCAATTTTCGTGTGCTATAGTCACAGATTTTTGGTGATACGGAACTACGAACTCATTTATGCAAAAATTATACCAAGACATCCTTTAAAACCTTATCTATGGAGCCAGTTGGCCCTCACGGCCAAAATGGCCCATTTTTAAAAGGTCAAACGTGCCCTAGAGCAGGTAAACCCCCATTTTACCAATTTTCGTGTGATATATAGTCCACTGATATTTCTGGTCATCCAAATTTTCGTCAACAATTTGGCCAAAATTTTACCTGGGCGTTCGTTAAGACCTTATCTGTGGAGCTAGATGGCCCTCACGACTAAATGACCCCATTTTCAAGGTCAAACGAGGCCTAGAGCAGGTAAACCCTAATTTTACCAATTTTCGTGTGATATATAGTCCACTGATATTTTGGTTATCCAGAATTCCGACCTCATTTTTGCCAAAATTATACCTGGACGTCCATTAAAGACCTTATCTATGGATCCAGTTGGCCATCACGGCCAAAATGTCCCATTTTCAAGATCAAAACGAGTCCTAGAGCAGGTAAAGCCCTCATTTGCCGATTTCGTGTGCTATAGGTCACCTTTTTTTTGGTGATCAAGAATTACGACCACATTTTTGCAAAAAATTTAACTGGACGTCCGTTAAGACGTTTCCTATGGAACCAGTTCGCCTTCACCTCCAGAATGACCCATTTTCCGAGTTAACTAAGCCCTAGAGAAGGTAAAACCCCCATTTTACAAATTTTCGTGTGCTATAGTCCACGATATTTTTGGTGATCCAGAATTCTGACCTCATTTTTGCCAAATTTACCTGGACGTCCGTTAAGACTTACCTATGTAGCAGTTGGCCCACGGATAAAATGACTATTTTCAAGGTCAAACGAGCCCTAGAGAGGTAAACACCCATTTTACCATTTTCGTGTTCTATTGTCCACAAATTTTTTGTTGATGCGGAAATCCGAACTCATTTTTGAAAAATTTACGGACTTCCGTAAGACCTTATCTATGAAGCCATTGGACCTCACGGCCAAAATTGGCCCATTTTAAAGGTCAAACGAGCCCTAGAGAGGTAAACCCCCAATTTTACCAATTTTCGCGTGCTATAGTCCTCATTTTTTGGTTATCCAAATTCCGACTCATTTTTAAAAATTATACCTGGACGTCCGTTAAGACCTTATCTATGGATCCAGTTGGCCCTCACGACTAAAATGGCTCATTTTGAAGGTCAAAGAGCCTAGAGTAGGTAAACACCCCAGTTTACCATTTCGTGTGCTATAGTCCAAGTTTTTTTGGTTATCCAGAATTCCAACCTCTTTTTGCCAAAATTATACCTGGACGACCGTTAAGACCTTATCTATGGAGCAAGTTGGCCCTCATGGCCAAATGGCCCATTTTCAAGGTCAAACGAGCGTAGAGAAGTAAAACCCCTATTTTACCGATTTTAGTGTGCTATAGTCCACAGATTTTTTTGGTCATCCAAAATTCGACATTTTTGCCAAAATTTTACCTGGACGTCCGTTAAGACCTTATCTATGGATCTAGTTTGCCCTCACGACCAAAATGGCCCATTTTGAAGGTAAAACGAGCCTTAGAGCAGGTAAACTCCTAATTTTACTGATTATCGTGTGGTATAGTCCACAGATATTTTGGTGATCAAGAATTGCGACCGCATTTTCCAAAAATTTACCTGGACGTCTGTTAAGACATTACCTATGGAGCCAGTCAGCCCTCACGGACAGAATGGCCCATTTCAAGGTCAAACGATCCCTAGAGAAGGTAAACCCCTCATTTTACCAATTTTCGTGTGCTATAGTCCATGTATTTTTTGGTGATCCGGAATTCCGACCTCATTATTGCCAAAATTATACTTGGAAGTCCGTTAAGACCTTATCTATGTAGCCAGTTGGACCTCACGGCCATAATGGCCTATTTTCAAGGTAAAATGAACCCGAGAGCTGGTAAACCTTCCATTTTACAGAT
>NW_026019763.1:0-72356 GCF_900185275.1 Solanum verrucosum
GCTACCCCTCATAGTCAAATACAATTGCAAGCTAAAGTCTCAAAACATAGGAGTAGGAAACATACATAGCCCTCGAATCATTGAGGACTCACCAACAACTCGGATAAGCACCGTACTAGCCACGTGAATGGAGAGAAGGATCAAGAGTAGCTCCGGTCCCTACATGGTGACATCATGTAGGAAAATATGCTTAGTACTTGGAATGTACTAAGTATCGGGGTGCAACACAACAATAGACAAGGACACAATCGAAATACAAGAAATAGTTTCATAGCATTATGAATAAAATATGAGGATGCATGATCAAAGTGAAGTCAAAACATGTTTAAGTAAATCTATACTAATAGTAGATATCATATGTGTATGCATGATCCAACCAATCTATAACCCCAACTTAGGATGGGATGCCGTTCACACCCGGACACCCTGGTGGCAAGGTATAAACCCCTCACATGGTTGATGTTGGTCACACCCCAAGCATCCTAGGTGGTGAGATATAAACCTCTCACATGGTTGATGTTGGTCACACCCCAAGCATCCTAGGTGGTGAGATATAAACCTCTCACATGGTTGTCCGGTTCTTTTCCCCCGGACCGGGCATGGTCATGCAACACTTTATATAGGAAATTCCCATTAGCTCTAATGCAATCCACGTATGGAATGAACATATACACAAGCTTAGTTGTCATCAACACATCTCTGGATTCCATACATCTCATAACTCAAGCTTTAAAGCATCGATTCATCAATTCTCCATAGTTGGACATTTTGTCAAACACCTTGAAGGCATGTAATGGAATCAAAGAGCATGGAAAATAGGGTAGTAATTATGCAGCCAAACCAGTGAACAACCTACAACAACACCTTTTTAACACCCACAATACCACATGAAAATCTCCACATCCATTCCAAATTTAGGATTCAAGTTCTAGAGTCACAACATGCTCAAACAATCACTTTTCATGTTTAAAATTCAATGTGCAGGAAATTATTACAAAAAACAAGACTAATTTATGAATCTTAACTTAAACCATGAATTAGTGAGTAGATAGAGTCTAGGCACTATGGGTGGAAGGACCCATGAGTTCAACACCACATACCTTGAGTTCTATGAAGGTCTTGAGAGTGTCTTCAATGGAAGCTTGGAACTTGGAGCAAGAGTCTCTTCAATCTTGAGGAAGGTTTGGATTAGGTTCTTGAGAGAACTTGAGAGAAATGTGTCTAAGTATGGGATAGGTGTTTTGGGAATGTTTTAGAGATGGAATTAACTAATGGTATATAGGAAATAACATATGCCCTTTGGAAAATGGTCCAACACTTAGAAAAAAAAAGGCGGGTGAACAGTAAAAACGCTCACCGGAAATTGCATTTCTGCCGGACAGATTTTACGAAAATGGGCATAACTTCTTCGTCCGAACTCCGAATGAGGTGAAACGAAGTGCATTAGGTAGCTAACTCCAGGGCTTCCATGGATAGGTTATGGCGACCCAATTATTTATGTGCTAGGAGATATGACCCTCCAAAGTAGACCCTTGAAAAGGCTTCACTTGGAAATTTGGATTTTGATACGGTTGCTCTAAATTTGGGTTAGACCCATTTCCCACTCAATTTGACCCCCTAAACAAGAATATGAAGTCAGATTTTCGAAAAACGAAATGGATTTATTTGTTATAGCTAAACAAGTTTCCGGTAACTTCGTAGCACATTTTTAAGAACCTTTTGGGTCATTTCAATATCTCCCCTTGGGAACATTCGTCCCCGAATGTGGAAGAGAAGTACAAGGCAAGACTTAGTAAGACATATCAGCCCCAACATGAATGCAAAATTTTTATTTAAACATCACTTCAAGATTTCAAAAACTTAGTGTAAAGCATCCATAACTGATCAATTTAAACATATATGCACATTAATGATTTAGGGGCTGAAATGTAAGACTCAATGGAGTACAAAGGACTTGATTTAATACCTTAGCTTGAGTGGAGTTGAATAATAAGGATAACTCTTTGATGTCCCTTCGCCTCCCAAGTAGCACTCTCCACTTGTTGATTTCTCCAAAGCACCTTAATGGACGCCACTTCTTGTTCCTCAACCTTTTAACTTGTCTATCTAAGATCTGAACCGGGACTTCTTCATACGTCAAATTATCTTCTACAACACCCACAACCTCAAGAGGTACAATAGCGTTAGGATCACGAACACATTTCCTCAACATCGATACATGGAATACCGGATGAACTAATTCCATCTCCTTGGGCAACCCCAACTCCTAGGCTACTTTACCAACCCTTCTTATTATCTCATAAGGACCGACATACCTAGGACTTAATTTCCCCTTCTTACCAAAACGAACCACACCTTTCATTGGAGAAACTTTCAAATAAACTCAATCACCCACTTTGAATTCAAGATCCCGTCTCCTCACATCGGCATAAGACTTTTGACGACTTTGGCTGTTTTTCAACCTCTACCTAATCATCCTTACCTTCTCAAGAGCATCCATGACCAGATCCGGACCCAACAAGGCCACCTCTCCAACTTCAAACCACCTAACCGGTGACCTACACCGTCTACCATAAAGTGCCTCAAAAGGAGCCATACCGATACTAGAATGATAACTATTGTTGTATGCGAATTCAATCAAAGGAAGATGATCATCCCAACTACCTTTCAACTCCAATACACAAGCTCTAAGCATATCCTCCAAGGTTTGAATTGTTCTTTCGGCTTGGCCATCCGTTTGAGGGTGGAAGCCGTACTAAGTTTACCTTTGTACCAAGAACCCTTTGGAATAACTCCAAAAGTGAGAAGTGAATTGGGCACCACGATCCGAGATGATAGACAAAGGAATCCCATGCAACCTTACCAATTCATGAATGTACAACTTGGCATACACTTCAGCCCCGTAAGTAGTTTAAACCGGTAGGAAATGAGCCGACTTTGTCATCCGATCAACCACCACCCAAACCGAATCAAAGCCTCTTCTAGCCTTGGGTAAGCCCACTACAAAATCCATGTTGATTTCTTCCCACTTCCAAGTAGGTAGCAATGTCTTGAGTTAGGCCACCAGGCCTTTAATGTTCGGCCTTGCAATGTCCTTCTTCATACCGCCCCACCAATACACATCCCTCAAGTCTCTATACATCTTTGTTGACCCCGGATGAATAGAATAAAAAGAATTATGAGCCTCATCAAGGATTCTTTCCCTCACACCATCCACACAAGGAACACATAATCTACCTTGGTACCTAAGGGCACCATCTCCCCTTTGGGAGAAAACCTCCACCTTACCACTACTCACCGAAGCCTTTAATTCAACCAAAGAAGGATCAAGATCTTGCTTGACTATCACTTCATCAACCAAGGACGACCTTGAACCATCAACAACAACTATTCCTCCACTATCCACCCCTTCTAACCTAACTCCCAATTTGGCCAACCGATGGACCTCCTTAGCCAACTCTTTACTACCTTCCTCCACATGAGCCAAGCTACCCATGGACACTCTACTCAATGCATCCGCCACCACATTAGCTTTCCCCGGATGATAGTGAACACTCATATCATAATCCTTAAGGAATTCTAACCACCTCCTTTGTCTCAAGTTAAGATCTTTTTGCGTGAACACATATTGGAGATTCTTATGGTCGGTGAAGATATCAACATGCACCCCATACAAATAATGACGCCAAATCTTTAAACCAAAAACCACGGCGGCCAATTCAAGATCATGGGTTGGGTAATTTTTTTCATGAACCTTAAGTTGCCTAGAAGCATAGGCTATAACCTTACCACTTTGCATCAACACACAACCCAAACCAATGCGGGAAGCATCACAATAAACAACAAAACCTTCTAACCCATCCGAAAGTGACAAAATAGGAGAGGACACAAGCCTTTCTTTCAAAGTTTGGAAGCTTCCCTCACACTCATCCGACCACACAAATTTAGCCTTCTTTTGAGTCAACTTAGTCATAGGAGAAGCAAGAGAAGAAAACCCTTCCACAAATCTCCTATAATAACCCGCTAAACCCAAGAAACTCCTTATATCCGACGGGGTCAAAGGTCTAGGCCAATTCCTAATATCATCGGTCTTCTTAGGATCCACCTTAATACCATCCCCCGACACCACATGGCCTAGGAAAGCAACTTCTTTCAACCAAAACTCACACTTTTCATATTTAGCGTACAACTTCTCTTTCCTCAATCTTTGGAGTACAACCCTCAAGTGACACTTGTGCTCTTCCTCACCCCGAGAATAGATGAAGATGTCATCTATAAACACCACCACAAAAGAATCAAGGTAGGGTTTGAAAACCCTATTCATCAAATCCATAAAGAGAGCCGGAGCATTAGTCAACCCGAAAGACATCACCACAAACTCATAGTGCCCATACCTAGTACGAAAGGCCGTGTTGAGAATATCACACTCCATCACCTTCACTTGATGATACCCTGACCGAAGATCAATCTTAGAGAAGTGACTAGCCCCATGCAATTGGTCAAATAAATCGTCAATCCTTGAAAGAGGATACCTATTCTTGACGGTGACCCTATTAAGTTGTCGATAATCAATACACATTTTAAGAGACCCATCTTTCTTCTTCACAAACAAAACCGGAGCACCCCAGGGAGAATGACTAGGTCTAATAAACCCCTTCTCTAATAAATCTTTTAATTGCTCTTTCAAGTCTTTCAACTCCACCGGGGCCATACGGTAAGGGGGATAGAAATAGGTTGAGTATCGGGAAGGAGGTCTATACCAAGATCTATCTCCCTTTCGGGAGGGACACCGGGAAGGTCTTCTGGGAAGACATCTAGAAACTCATTAACAACCGGAATAGAATCAATAGGAGGGACTTTAGACTCCACATCATTGACTCTCACAATATGGTACAAGCACCCTTTGGAAATCAACTTATGGGCTTTAATGCAATAAATGAATTTCCCCTTCACCACAACATCCCGGCTCTCCCACTCAAGGACGGGTTCATTAGGTAATCGGAACTTGACTTTACGAGTCCTACAATCAATAGAAGCATAATATGCATGCAACCAATCCATCCCAAGAATAACATCAAAATCCACCATGTTCAACTCAACAAGATCACAAGGCAACAACTTATTTAATATGCAAACCGGACAATTTCTATACACTTTTCTAGCAACAATAGAGACACCAATGGGAGTGGATACTTTATATGACTCATGCAACAATTCCGACTCGACATGAAATTTTCTAGCAACTAGGGGGTAACAAAGGAAAGGGTGGCACCCGGATCAATCAAAGTATAAACATCAAGATCAAAGATTTGCAACATAACGGTCACCACATCCGGAGTCTCATTAACACCTTGTCTACCATGCAAAGCATAAAATCGATTGTCCCTTGGGCACCACTTTGGAAGCACCTCTACCCAAAGGAGTAGTGTTAGCACTTCGGACCTTGTTGCGGATCTTGGGACATTCAAACTTCTTATGACCCACTTCTCCACATTCGAAGCAAGCACCCGAACCCTTCATGCAAGGACCACCATGCTTCCTCCCACACTTAGGGCATACATCCATAGAACCCACTTCACCTCCCCCTTGAGGTCTTGGAACATTGATAGCAAATCCCCGGTTGACATGAGGGTTTCCTCGGCCTTGATGAAATCTAGCACCTTTAGGGAACCTATTTCCAATCGGGCCCTCTTGGCCTCGTGCCCCCATCTGTTCCTCAATTTCTCCTCCTCCATTTGTTCGGCATAAGTCATCAACCGAGAAAAATCCATATCTCCAATGAGCATAGCGGACCGACACTCCTCGCTAACCAAGTCGGATACAGTCATCACAAATTTGTTCATCCTCGACCTAGAGTCGGCCACCAAGTAAGGTGCATACTTGGAGAGTTGGACAAATTTGAGGGCATACTCCCTCACACTCATAGCTCATTGCTTCAAGTTCATGAACTCCACCAACTTTGCCTCCCTAAGCTCAAGTGGGAAGAACCTATTAAGAAAAGCAAGTTTAAACTCCTCCCACAACACCACATAGCCATTACCTTTCTCACCCTTCCATTGATCAAACCAAAATTTGAGCAACCCCATTGAGTTGGTAGGCCGCCAATTCCGCCTTCTCACAAGCACCAACATCCATAATGGTCAAGATTTTGCATACCTCATCAATGAACTCTTGCGGGTCCTCATCCACCTTTGTACTATGGAAGACCGGAGGGTTCATCCTCATGAAATCTCTCACCCTTTCCCCCGGGGTGGTAGTTCCAGGAGCTTGGGCTCCTTGTTGCACTTGGTTAGCTACCACTTGTGCAAGCATGGTGAGTGCATCACGGAGCTCACCATTGGTGGGTGGCTCTTCCGGTGATCGGGCCCGTCTTCCCCTCATGTTTGGCATGATGATCTAGCAATCCAAAGAACAGGCGTTAGGGAGGAATCACCTTATCGCACTCTAAGCACGACATAGAACATGAAGAAGGGAAACCTTTCCTAAAACGTTTGTAGCTTCCCATTCATAGTCGTGGCCGCTTCACAACCATGATTAGGACGCTACTCAACGCGGTGTGTTGGACTCCGAGGATTTAACAACTTAGTGCTCTGATACCAAGCTTGTCACGACCCAAGCCTAGTGCCTAGACGTGACATGGCGAATGAGGAATTGAAGGAACCCCAAACAAGCCTCTGAAACTTATCATCACACTTCATCGGTCGCGGAAGTACAATCAACATTAATTAACAGGAAATAGGGACTAAGGGCAAACCATTTCAAAATGACATCATAGAACAAGAGTCAAGCTCATTTACAAAATACTTGTCCAACACACACCTCTACATACATAGATAGGATGGGGGCCATGACATACTACCGGCTCCCCTCATAGTCAAAATACAATTGCAAGCTAAAGTCTCAAAACATAGGAGCAGGAAACATAACATAGCCCTCGAATCATTGAGCACTCACCAACAAACTCGGATAAGCACCGTACTAGCCACGTGAATGGAGAGAAGGATCAAGAGTAGCTCCGGTCCCTACATGGTGACATCATGTAGGCAAAATATGCGTTAGTACTTGGAATGTACTAAGTATGCGGGGTGCAACACAACAATAGACAATGACACAATCGAAATACAAGAAATAGTTTCATAGGCATTATGAATAACAATATTAGGATGCATGATCAAAGTGAAGTCAAAACATGTTTAAGTAAATCTATACTAATAGTAGATATCATATGTGTATGCATGATCCAACCAATCTATAACCCCAAGTTAGGATGGGGGATGCCGTTCACACCCGGACACCCTGGTGGCAAGGTATAAACCCCTCACATGGTTGATGTTGGTCACACCCCAAGCATCCTAGGTGGTGAGATATAAACCTCTCACATGGTTGATGTTGGTCACACCCCAAGCATCCTAGGTGGTGAGATATAAACCTCTCACATGGTTGATGTTGGTCACACCCCAAGCATCCTAGGTGGTGAGATATAAACCTCTCACATGGTCGATGTTGGTCACACCCCAAGCATCCTAGGTGGTGAGATATAAACCTCTCACATGGTTGTCCGGTTCTTTTCCCCCGGACCGGGCTTGGTCATGCAACACTTTATATAGGAAATTCCCATTAGGCTCTAATGCAATCTCACGTATGGAATGAACATATACACAAGCTTAGTTTGTCATCAACACATCTCTGGATTTCCATACATCTCATAACTCAAGCTTTAACGCATCGATTCATCAATTCTCCATAGTTGGTCATTTTATCAAACACCTTGAAGGCATGTAATGGAATCAAAGAGCATGGAAAATAGGGTAGTAATTATGCAGCCAAACCAGTGAACAACCTACAACAACACCTTTTAGCACCCACAATACCACATGAAAATCTCCACATCCATTCCAAATTTAGATTCAAGTTCTAGAGTCACAACATGCTCAAAACAATCACTTTTCATGTTTAAAATTCAATGTGCAGGAAATTATTTCAAACAACAAGACTAATTTATGAATCTTAACTTAAACCATGAATTAGTGAGTAGAATGGAGTCTAGGCACTATGGGTGGAAGGACCCATGAGTTCAACACCACATACCTTGAGTTCTTATGAAGGTCTTGAGAGTGTCTTCAATGGAAGCTTGGAACTTGGAGCAAGAGTCTCTTCAATCTTGAGGAAGGTTTTGGATTAGGGTTCTTGAGAGAACTTGCGAGAAAATGTGTCTAATTATGGGAGAGGTGTTTTGGGAAATGTTTTGGAGATGGGAATTGAACTAATGGTATATAGGAAATAACATATGCCCTTTGGAAAAATGGTCCAACACTTGGAAAAAAAAATGAGGCGGGTGAACAGTAAAAACGCTCACTGGAAAATGCATTTTCTTCCGGACAGATTTTACAAAAATGGGCATAACTTCTTCGTCTGAACTCCGAATGAGGTGAAACGAAGTGCGTTCGGTAGATAACGCCAAGGGCTTTCCATGGATATGATATGGGCCACCCAATTATTTGTGTGCTAGGAGATATGACCCTCCAAATTAGACCCTCGAAAAAGGCTCCACTTGGAAATTTTGGATTTTGATACGGTTGCTCTAAAATTTGGGTTAGACCCATTTCCCACTCAATTTGACCCCCTAAACAAGAATATGAAGTCGGATTTTTGAAAAATAAACGGATATTTTTGATATAGCTAAACAAGTTTCCGGTAACTTGCGAAACACATTTTTAAGAACCTTTTGGGTCATTTCAATATCTCTCCCATGGGAACATTCGTCCCCGAATGTGCAAGAGACGTACAAGGCAAGACTTAGTAAGAACATATCAGCTCCAACATGAATCCAAAAATTTTATTTAAACATCACTTCAAGATTTCAAAACTTAGTGTAAAGCATCCATAACTCATCAATTTAAACATATATGCACATTAATGATTCAGGGGCTGAAATGTAAGACTCAATGGAGTACAAAGGACTTGATTTAATACCTTAGGCTTGAGTGGAGCTGAATAGATAAGGATAACGTCTTTGTATATCCGCTTCGGCCTCCCAAGTAGCACTCTCCACTTGTTGATTTCTCCAAAGCACCTTAACGGACGCCACTTCTTTGTTCCTCAATCTTTTAACTTGTCTATCTAAGATCTGAACCGGGACTTCTTCATACCTCAAATTATCTTCTACAACACCCACAACCTCAAGAGGTACAATAGCGTTAGGATCACCAACATATTTCCTCAACATCGATACATGGAATACCGGATGAACTAATTCCATCTCCTTGGGCAACCCTAACTCATAGGATACTTTACCAACCCTTCTTATTATCTCATAAGGACCGACATACCTAGGAATTAATTTCCCCTTCTTACCAAAACGAACCACACCTTTCATTGGAGAAACTTTCAAATAAACCCAATCACCCACTTTGAATTCAAGATCCCGTCTCCTCACATCGGCATAAGACTTTTGACGACTTTGGGCTGTTTTCAACCTCTCCCTAATCATCCTTACCTTCTCAAGAGCATCCCTGACCAGATCCGGACCCAACAAGGCCACCTCTCCAACTTCAAACCACCCAACCGGTGACCTACACCGTCTACCATAAAGTGCCTCAAAAGGAGCCATACCGATACTAGAATGATAACTATTGTTGTATGCAAATTCAATCAAAGGAAGATAATCCGCCCAAGTACCTTTCAACTCCAATACACAAGCTCTAAGCATATCCTCCAAGGTTTGAATTGCTCTTTCGCCTTGGCCATCCGTTTGAGGGTGGAAGGCCGTGCTAAGCTTTACCTTTGTACCAAGACCACTTTGGAATGACCTCCAAAAGTGAGAAGTGAATTGGGCACCACGATCCGAGATGATAGACAAAGGAATACCATGCAACCTTACCAATTCATGAATGTACAACTTGGCATACTCTTCAGCCCCGTAAGTAGTTTTAACCGGTAGGAAATGAGCCGACTTTGTCATCCGATCAACCACCACCCAAACCGAATCAAAGCCTCTTCTAGCCTTGGGTAAGCCCACTACAAAATCCATGTTGATTTCTTCCCACTTCCAAGTAGGTATCTCAATGTCTTGAGTTAGGCCACCCGGCCTTTAATGTTCGGCCTTGACTTGCTAACAACTATGGCAACCCGAAACAAATTTTGCAATGTCCTTCTTCATACCGCCCCACCAATACACATCACTCAAGTCTCTATACATCTTTGTTGACCCCGGATGAATAGAATAAAAAGAATTATGAGCCTCATCAAGGATTCTTTCCCTCACACCATCCACACAAGGAACACATAATCTACCTTGGTACCTAAGGGCACCATCTCCCCCTTGGGAGAAAACCTCCACCTTACCACTACTCACCGAAGCCTTTAATTATACCAAAGAAGGATCAAGATCTTGCTTGACTATCACCTCATCAACCAAGGACGACCTTGAACCATCAACAACAACTATTCCTCCACTATCCACCCCTTCTAACCTAACTCCCAATTTGGCCAACCGATGGACCTCCTTAGCCAAATCTTTACTACCTTTCTCCACATGAGCCAAGCTACCCATGGACACTCTACTCAATGCATCCGCCACCACATTAGCTTTCCCCGGATGATAGTGAACACTCATATCATAATCCTTAAGGAATTCAAACAACCTCCTTTGTCTCAAGTTAAGATCTTTTTGCGTGAACACATATTGGAGATTCTTATGGTCGGTGAAGATATCAACATGCACCCCATACAAATAATGACGCCAAATCTTTAAAGCTAAAACCACGGCGGCCAATTCAAGATCATGGGTTGGGTAATTTTTTTCATGAACCTTAAGTTGCCTAGAAGCATAGGCTATAACCTTACCACTTTGCATCAACACACAACCCAAACCAATGCGAGAAGCATCACAATAAACAACAAAACCTTCTAACCCATCCGGAAGTGACAAAATAGGAGCGGACACAAGCCTTTCTTTCAAAGTTTGGAAGCTTTTCTCACACTCATCCGACCACACAAATTTAGCCTTCTTTTGAGTCAACTTAGTCATAGGAAAAGCAAGAGAAGAAAACCCTTCCACAAATCTCCTATAATAACCCGCTAAACCCAAGAAACTCCTTATATCCGATGGGGTCAAAGGTCTAGGCCAATTCCTAATAACATCGGTCTTTTTAGGATCCACCTTAATACCATCCCCCGACACCACATGGCCTAGGAAAGCAACTTCCTTCAACCAAAACTCACACTTTTCATATTTAGCGTACAACTTCTCTTCCCTCAATCTTTGTAGTACAACCCTCAAGTGACCCTTGTGCTCTTCCTCACCCCGAGAATAGATGAAGATGTCATCTATAAACACCACCACAAAAGAATCAAGGTAGGGTTTGAAAACCCTATTCATCAAATCCATAAACAGAGCCGGAGCATTAGTCAACCCGAAAGACATCACCACAAACTCATAGTGCCCATACCTAGTACGAAAGGCCGTCTTGAGAATATCACACTCCCTCACCTTCACTTGATGATACTCTGACCGAAGATCAATCTGAGAGAAATGACTAGCCCCATGCAATTGGTCAAATAAATCGTCAATCCTTGGAAGAGGATACCTATTCTTGACGGTGACCCTATTAAGTTGTCGATAATTAATACACATTCTAAGAGACCCATCTTTCTTCTTCACAAACAAAACCGGAGCAACCCAGAGAGAATGACTAGGTCTAATAAACCCCTTCTCTAACAAATCTTTTTATTGCTCTTTTAACTCTTTCAACTCCGCCGGGGCCATACGGTAAGGGGGGATAGAAATAGGTTGAGTATCGGGAAGGAGGTCTATACCAAGATCTATCTCCCTTTCGGGAGGGACACCGGGAAGGTCTTCTGGGAAGACATCTAGAAACTCATTAACAACCGGAATAGACTCAACAGGAGGGACTTTAGACTCCACATCATTGACTCTCACAATATGGTACAAGCACCCTTTGGAAATCAACCTATGGGCTTTAATGCAAGAAATGAATTTCCCCTTCACCACAACATCCCGGCTCTCCCACTTAAGGACGGGTTCAGTAGGAAATCAAAACTTGACTTTACGAGTCCTACAATGAATTGGTCGAGTTGGTAGGCCGCCAATTCCGCCTTTTCACAAGCACCAACATCCATAATGGTCAAGATTTTGCATACCTCATCGATGAACTCTTGCGGGTCCTCATCTACCTTTGAACCATGGAAGACCGGAGGGTTCATCCTCATGAAATCTCTCACCCTTTCCCCCGGGGTGGTAGTTCGAGGAGCTTGGGCTCCTTGTTGCACTTGGTTAGCTACCACTTGTGCAAGCATGGTGAGTGCATCACGGAGCTCCCCATTGGTGGGTGGCTCTTCCGGTGATCGGGCCCGTCTTCCCCTCATGTTTGGCATGATGATCTAGCAATCCAAAGAATAAGCCTTAGGGAGGAATCACCTTATCGCACTCTAACCACGACATAGAACATGAAGAAGGGAAACCTTTCCTAAAACGTTTGTAGCCTCCTATTCATAGTTGTGGCGCGCTTCACAACCATGATTAGGACTCTACTCAACGCGGTATGTTGGACTCCGAGGATTTAACAACCTAGTGCTCTAATACCAAGCTTGTCACGACCCAAGCCTAGGGCCTAGACGTGACATGGCGAATGAGGAACCCGAAGGAACCCCAAACAAGCCTCTCAAACTTGTCATCACACTTCATTTGTCGCGGAAGTACAATCAACATTAATTAACGGGAAATAGGGACTATGGGCAAACCATTTCAAAATGACATAATAGAACAAGAGTCAAGCTCATTTACAAAATACTTGTCCAACCCACACCTCTACATACATAGATAGAACGGGGGCCATGACATACTATCGGCTCCCATCATAGTCAAAATACAATTGCAAGCTAAAGTCTCAAAACATAGGAGTAGGAAACATAACATAGCCCTCGAATCATTGAGGACTCACCAACAAACTCGGATAAGCACCGTACTAGCCACATGAATGGAGAGAAGGATCAAGAGTAGCTCCGGTCCCTACATGGTGACATCATGTAGGCAAAATATGCGTTAGTACTTGGAATGTACTAAGTATGCGGGGTGCAACACAACAATAGACAAGGACACAATCGAAATACAAGAAATAGTTTCATAGGCATTATGAATAACAATATGAGGATGCATGATCAAAGTGAAGTCAAAACATGTTTAAGTAAATCTATACTAATAGTAGATATCATATGTGTATGCATGATCCAACAAATCTATAACCCCAACTTAGGATGGGGGATGCCGTTCACACCCGGACACCGTGGTGGCAAGGTATAAACCCCTCACATGGTTGATGTTGGTCACACCCCAAGCATCCTAGGTGGTGAGATATAAACCTCTCACATGGTTGATGATAGTCACACCCCAAGCATCCTAGGTGGTGAGATATAAACCTCTCACATGGTTGTCCGGTTCTTTTCCCCCGTACCAGGCATGGTCATGCAACACTTTATATAGGAAATTCCCATTAGGCTCTAATGCAATCTCACGTATGGAATGAACATATACACAAGCTTAGTTTGTCATCAACACATCTCTGGATTGCCATACATCTCATAACTCAAACTTTAAAGCATCGATTCATCAATTCTCCATAGTTGGACATTTTGTCAAACACCTTGAAGGCATGTAATGGAATCAAAGAGCATGGAAAATAGGGTAGTAATTATGCAGCCAAACCAGTGAACAGCCTACAATAACACCTTTTAACACCCACAATACCACATGAAAATCTCCACATCCATTCCAAATTTAGATTCAAGTTCTAGAGTCACAACATGCTCAAAACAATCACTTTTCATGTTGAAAATTCAATGTGCAGGAAATTATTACAAAGAACAAGACTAATTTATGCATCTTAACGTAAACCATGAATTAGTGAGTAGAATGGAGTCTAGGCAGTATGGGTGGAAGGACCCATGAGTTCAACACCACATACCTTGAGTTCTTATGAAGGTCTTGAGAGTGTCTTCAATGGAAGCTTGGAACTTGGAGCAAGAGTCTCTTCAATCTTGAGGAAGGTTTTGGATTAGGGTTCTTGGGAGAACTTGAGAGAAAATGTGTCTAAGTATGGGAGAGGTGTTTTGGGAAATGTTTTAGAGATGGAATTGAACTAATGGTATATAGGAAATAACATATGGCCTTTGGAAAAATGGTCCAACACTTAGAAAAAACAATGAGGCGGGTGAACAGTAAAAATGCTCACTGGAAATTGTATTTCCTGCCGGACAGATTTTACGAAAATGGGCATAACTTCTTCGTCCGAACTTCGAATGAGGTGAAACGAAGTGCGTTAGGTAGCTAACTCCAAGGGCTTTCCATGGATATGTTATGGGCCACCCAATTATTTGTGTGCTCGGAGATATGACCCTCCAAATTAGACCCTCGAAAAAGGCTTCACTTAAAAATTTCTGATTTTGATACGGTTGCTCTAAAATTTGGGTTAGACCCATTTCCCACTCAATTTGGCGCTAAGTTGAAATCCACGAATTTGAAGACCATCCTCAATGGGTCCCAAAATTTTAGCAAGGCCTTGTAACACCCCGTATCCAAAAATAGAGATTTCAGATTTCTGGTGTTACAAGTGGCACTCACGGACACCATCCACGGACAGTAGATGGACTCACAGTCCGTCCTGCAGGTCCTTGGTTCGTGACAGAAAACTTCCCCAGAACTCAGTCAGAAAATTTGGCTAAGTCCTAACACACGGACAGACCCACGGTCCGTAGATCAGACCACGGTCCGTGGTCTGTGTCCGTGGATCGAGATTCCCTTAACCAGCCTTTGACACAAACTACGGTCGACCAGCACGGACCGTCGTTCGATCCACGGTCCGTAGGTCTGACCGTAGATGATGGTCAGCAGCTACTTAGCTGAAAAATATTGATGGGTCAACTTCAGATGGTCATAAATCTTAGTACAAAATGAATTATGTGTCCCATGATCTATGGTTAGATAGATAATTAAATTATATTTCCAACGTCACTGAGTTTACTAAATTCTGACCTACGAGTAAAAAGTTATGCCCGTTTTGCTGAAGCCCTGTCGGGCAGACTCGACCTACGGACCCAATCGACGGACCATCGATTGATTAACGGACCGTCGATTGATTGTCGGACCGTAGGTCCATTCCGTCAGTCACTCTGACAGCAGTTAATTCAGGGGTCTTTTGGACTTTTCCAATTTCGTTTAACCCCTTAGATACGTCGTTTAAACCCTAAATCATGAGGTTTTAATCAGTTTAAGCCTTGAAACATAACTAGAACTTATCCAAGTCAATTCATTAATCAAAATATTAGAAAATTAGAATCAAGAGAGGGGAAAAAGGTTAAGAACCCTAGTTCAAGAACGCAGCAAGGTTCCATCAGTTCCAGCCCCAAAATCAAAGGATTTCTCCGTGGAATTCATCACCAGGTATGTGGGATTTCACTAGTGGGTTCCTTTAGCCCATTAGGTCCCTGGAATGATTCTTGATTCCATGATTATGAACAGACCTAGGGTTTCTAGAATTTCAACAGATCATCATGAATTAGTTATTTAAATGTTCCAAATCAGATTATCATGTTATTGCTCAGTTTCTTACATAAATTTCAGAACCCTAGCTATGTATTTCATTAGTTCTTGAATTACACATGCTATGTCAGATATTTCAGCTATTCAGATATACATGCTCCAGTTTTATGCCACATTATCAGTATATTTCAGCATAAACCCTATTTTGAGTTATAAATCATGAGAAGCTTTTCTTTAAGACAACACTTGAGTTTTAAACTGAGTTTTTGAGAAAGTTAAGATGAGTTTTGAGAAAGAGCTTCTAAAACATGATTAGTATGACAATTGAGTAGGTCATCAATGTATGAATAGTATGGTATCTAGATATACCATCAATGTTTATGTAGTATGACTTCCCAAGTCATCAATGATCATTGTATAATATGATGTTGAATTGTTTTAAAAAAAAAGGGGTTTTCAAGTATGAGTATTTACATGTCAGTATTTTGAGTTATTTAGTATTTCAGTCATAATATATTCAGTTATACATGCCTCAGTTTATGAATGCATCTTTATCAGATTAATTATTGCATTCTCAGTTTGCATGTTCAGTTTCGAGCTATACAGTGTTTACAGAAACTCAGTCATATTGTGTTAACCACTTAATATATTGGGAGTAGTATAATATCGAGTTGGACTAGGGTTTCAGCGTACCCATATAGTCCCAGAACTACGAGCCACGTGGGTGTAAGTCCCCTCTGTGGGCAATATCAGTTTAGTGATCACGCCAGCATACCTCTATACCTATGGCAGGGTATATTAGGTCCTCTCGATGGGGCGTATACATCAGACTCCACATTTAGCTCCTGTGGTTTTATGTCGGTTATTAGTAGCTCCCACAGTTCAGTCAGACTCTATTGCATTGACCATATTTCAGTACAGTCAGTATTCAGTCTCAGCATGTTATAAATTTGGTCATTGCATTCAGTTAGCTCAGTATTCAGTATTTTCAGTATCTATATCATGTTCAGATTATATCATTGCTTTATTGCTTTGTTCAGTTATATGTTATTTCAACTTTACTCTATCCTGCATGCTCAGTACCTTTCAAGTACTGACGCATACGTGCGCTACATCTTCTCATGATGTAGGTTCCGGTTCTCAGCATCCAGATCACGCTTAGATCGGTTCCCGATCTTCAGTTTAGCAGCATCAGTGGTGAGTCCTCATTCTTCGAGGATTAGTGACAGGTTTATCTTTATCGGTTTTAGTATTTAGTTTGAGTTTTGCTAGATCTAGTTGGGGCATGTCCCAACATTTCTAGTCAGTTTAGAGGATTATTTCAGACATAGATAGATTCAGCTTAGTATTGAGTTATTAACTTCTTTATATTAAACTTATCATTTTTCATATATCTCAGTTAAAGTATATGGGTATTCCCCATCTTTCAGATATATTTATGATTTAGCTTCCGCACGATTTCTATTATTCAGATTATATTTAGTATACTCATGATCATGCCAGCAGGGTTAGCTTGGGATCACTTGTGGTCCTAGGTCCCGTGTCCGCGTCTCTAGGGTAGCTCGGGGCGTGACAAACTTGGTATCAAAGCATTAGGTTTAAGTGTCCTAGGATGTCTGAAAAGCCGCACTAAGTAGAGTCCTTTTCATGGGTGTGAAGTGTACCACATCTAATGAGAGGGAGGGTATGAAGTGTTTTGGGAAAACTTCACTTTCTTGATATTCTATCGTGCGTTGGTATGATCTCCTTTCTAATCCATCGTTATGCGCTTAAGATCATGCCTCCCCATAGAGCTAACGCTAGGAATGCTAACGCAATTCCTTTAGTCCCAGACCATGAGGTTAAGAATGAAGAGTTTCAGAATGCGATCCAACTATTGGCTCAGTGTATGACCAAAAAGAACAATCAGCAGGTTCCAGTTCCTACTAATAAAAATGGTGGATCAGTGGCAGCTAGAGTTTGAGATTTTGTTAAGGATGAATCCGCCTGAGTTTCAGGGTCACAAGTTGGTGAAGACCCACAGAACTTCATTGATGAGGTTTAGAAAATCTTTGGAGTGATGCAAGTGACTGATAATGGTAGGGTTGAGTTGGCATCCTACCAGCTTAAGGATGTGGCTCACGTATGGTTCACTCAGTGGAAAGACAACATGGTTACTTTGTGTTTTGTAAGTTCTTACATAACAGTCCAATTCAATGTTAGCCTAGAAACTCTTTCAGAACCCTTCTCAGTCTCTACTCCAGTCGGTGACCCAGCTATAGCTAGACGGGTATACAAAAATTGCCCTGTCACAGTCTCTCAGAAATTCACCTCAGCAGATCTTGTAGAGTTAGAAATGGTAGATTTCGATGTCATTCTAGGCATGGATTGGTTACACTCATGTTATGCCTCAGTTGATTGTAGAACTACGATTATTCGTTTTCAGTTTCCAGACCAACCAATCTTAGAATGGAAGGGTAGTCGCTTAGCGCCTATGGATCGATTCATTTATTACCTTAAGGCCAGAAAGATGATCTCTAAGGGTTATCTCTATCATCTAGATCGAGTTAAGGATTCTAGTTCCGAATCCCCAACTCTTGAGTCAGTTCTAGTGGTTAATGAGTTTCCAGAAGTGTTTTCAGAAGATTTTCCCGGAGTTCCTCCCGATAGGGAAATCAACTTTGGAATTGACCACCTTCTAGATACCCAGCCTATCTTTATCCCTCCTTACATAATGGCTATCGCCATGGGGTGCACCAGTGTTGTTCGTGAAGAAGAAAGATGGTTCTCTCAGAAAGTGTATTGACTATAGGCAGTTGAACAAAGTCACAATCAAGAATAAGTATCCTATCCCCAGGATTGATGACTTGTTCGACCAAATTCAAGGTGCTAGTCATTTCTCAAAGATAGACCTCAGATCATGTTATCATCAGCTTAGAGTCAGAGATAGTGACATTCCGAAGACAACCTTCAGAACTCGGTATGGTCATTATGAATTTTTATTCATGTCATTTGGTCTAACCAATGCTTCTGCAGCTTTCATGGATTTGATGAACAGAGTGTTTAAGCAGAACTTGGACTTGTTCGTTATCGTCTTTATTGATGATATCCTCATTTATTCTAGGAATGAGGAAGAACATGCGAGTCATTTGAGAGTTATTCTACAAACACTCAAAGATCGCTAGTTATTTGCAAAATTTAACAAGTGTGAGTTTTGGTTACAATCAGTTGCCTTCCTTAGGCATATTATGTCTAGTGAAGGAATTCGAGTAGATTCCCAGAAGATAGAAGCAGTGAAACAATGGCCCAGACCTACCTCTGCTACAGATATAAGAAGTTTCTTAGGTCTAGCAGGTTATTACAAAAGGTTTGTGGAAGGATTTTCATCCATAGCCTCACCATTGACTTGGTTGACTCAGAAAAAGGTTAAGTTCCAATGGTCAGATGATTGTGAGAAAAGCTTTGCAGAACTGAAAACTAGGTTGACTACAGCTCATGTCTTGACTCTACCAGAGGGTTCAGATGGTTATATGATCTATTGTGATGCATCCAGCGTCGGCCTAGGTTGTGTGTTGATGCAGCAAGGTAAGGTTATAGCTTATGCTTCTAGACAACTTATGGTGCATGAGAAGAATTACCAACTCATGACCTCGAGCTTGCAGCAGTGGTGTTTGCACTCAAGATTTGGAAACACTACTTGTATGGTGTTAATGTAGATGTGTTCACAGACCATAAGAGCCTTCAGTATGTATTCACCCAGAAAGAGTTGAATCTTCGCCAGAGAAGGTGGCTTGAGTTCCTCAAAGATTACGATATGAGTGTGCTTAACCATCCGGGTAAGGTGAATGTAGTAGTAGATGCTCTTAGCAGATTATCCATGGGTAGTGTAGCACATGTTGAGGAAGAAAAGAGAGAGCTAGCAAAGGATGTTCACAGACTTGCTCGCCTATGAGTTCGTCTTATGAGCATATCAGATGGTGGTGTAACGGTTCAGAATGGGGCAGAATCTTCTTTGGTAGTAGAGGTTAAGGAAATGCAAGATAGTGATCCAATCTAGCTTGAACTTAAGGGTGCAGTCCGCAATCAGAGAGTGGAGGTTTTCTCCCAAGGGGGAGATAGTGTACTTCACTATCAAGGTAGATTGTGTGTTCCTGATATGGGTGAATTGAGACAGCATATTCTCGTAGAAGCCCATAATTCCAGATATTCTATTCATCAAGGCGCCACTAAGATGTACCATCTGTGGGAAGTCTATTGGTAGAATGGTATGAAAAGAGATATAGCAGACTTTGTGGCTAAGTGCCCCAATTGCCAACAAGCCAAGGTAGAACATCAGAAACCAGGAGATATGACTCAAGAGATTGACATTCCTACTTGGAAGTGGGAAGTGATCAAAATGGACTTCATCACAGGTTTACCTCGTACTCGCAGACAACATGACTCTATTTGGGTGATTGTTGATAGGGTTACTAATTCTTCTCGCTTTTTGGCGATCAGGACTACGGATTCAGCGGAGGATTATGCCAAGCTTTACATTAATGAGATTGTGAGGTTGCTTGGGGTTCCTTTGTCTATCATCTCAAATAGAGGTCCTCAGTTTACCTCCAATTTCTGGAAGTCATTTCAAAAGGGTCTTCTTACTCAGGTTAACCTTGGCACAACATTTCAACCACAGACGGATGGTCAGGCAGAGCATAGCATTCAGACCTTAGAGGACATGTTGAGACCTTGTGTGATCGACTTCAAAGGTAGTTGGGATGATCACCTCCCTCTGATTGAGTTCGCCTACAACAATAGTTACCATTCCAGCATTCAGATGGCCCCTTATGAGGCATTGTATGGGCGTAGATGTAGATCTCCAGTTGGTTGGTTTGAAGTAGATGAAGCAGCCTTGATAGGACCAGATTCGGTCGTTGATGATATGTAGAAAGTGCAACTCATTAGAGAGAGACTTAAGACTGCTCAGAGTCGCCAGAAGTCTTATGTAGATGTGAGAAGAAGGGAACTAAAGTTCCAAGTTGATGATTGGGTTTTCCTGAAAGTGTCACCTATGAAGGGGGTGATGAGATTTGGCAAGAAAGGGAAGCTCAGCCCCAAATATGTAGGCCCTTACCGGATCTTGAAGAGGATTGGTAAAGTGGCTTATGAGTTAGAGTTACCAGCAAACTTAGCAGCATTACATCCAATCTTTCACATTTCTCTTTTGAAGAAGTGTGTGGGTGATCCAGCATCCATAATACCATTAGAGAGTGTGGTCGTGAAAGATAGCCTTTCATATGATGATGTACCAGTTGAGATTCTCGATCGTCAGGTTAGAAGGTTGAGGAATAAAGAAGTCGCTTCAGTCAAGGTTTTGTGGAGGAGTCAGTCCGTAGAGGGATCTACTTGAGAAGCAGAAGCAGTCATAAAGTCCAAGTATCCTCACCTCTTTCCTTCAGATTCCATTCCAGCTTGAGGTAATATTTCCTCTTCAGTTTTTCAGTCATTCATGCGAAAATTCAGTCTTGGAATCATGTTCCTTCAGTTTGTACTTGCATTTTCAGCGTATTTGAATGTTCTTGGAACTCAGTTCAGTTAGAAATTCAGTTCTCAGTGATTAGTGGTAGGGATTGCAGCCCTCTCCCTCTATTTCAACTAGACTAGTCTTCATTCAAGGACGAATGGTCCCAAGGGGGAGATAATGTAACATCTCGTATCCAAAAATAGAGATTTTAGATTACTGGTGTTACAGGTGGCACTCACGGACACCATCTACGGACCGTAGATGGACTCACGGTCCGTCCTGTAGGTTCGTAGTTCGTGACAGAAAACTTCCCCAGAACTCAGTTAGAAAATTTGGCTAAGTCCTGACTCACAAACAGGCCCACGGTCCGTAGATCAGACCACGGTCCGTGGTCTGTGTCCGTGGATCGAGACTTCCCTTAACCAGCCTCTGACACAAACTACGATCGACCAGCACGGACCGTCATTCGATCTACGGTCCGTAGGTCTAACCGTAGATGAGGGTCAGCAGCCAGTTAGCTGAAAAATATTGATGGATCAACTTCAGATGGTCATAACTCCTAGAACAAAATGAATTATGTGTCCCATAACCTATGGTTATATAGATAATTGAATTATATTTCCAAGGCCACTGAGTTTACTAAATTCCGACCTCCGAGTAAAATGTTATGCCCGTTTTAGTGAAGCCCTATCGGGCAGACTCGACCTACGGACCCAATAGACAGACTGTCGATTGATTGACGGACCGAAGGTCCATTCCGTCAGTCACTCCGACAGCAGTTAATTCAGGGGTTATTTGGTCTTTTACTATTTCATTTAACCCCTTAGATACATCGTTTAAACCCTAAATCATGAGGTTTTATTCAATTTAAGCCTAGAAACATAACTAGAACTTATCCAAGTCAATTCATTAATCAAAATCTTAGAAAATTTGAATCAACAGATGGGAAAAAAGTCAAGAACCATAGTTCAAGAATGCAGGAAGGTTCCATTAGTTGTAGCCCCGAAATCAAAGGATTTCTCCGTGGAAATCGTCACCAGGTATGTGGGATTTCACTAGTGGGTTCCTTTCGCCCATAAGGTCCCTAGAATTCAGTCAGATTCTTGATTCCATGATTATGAACAGACGAAGGGTTTCTAGAATTTCAACAGATCATTATGAATTAGTTATTTAAATGTTCCAAATCAGATTATCATGTTATTGCTCAGTTTCTTACATAAATTTTAGAACCCTAGCTATGTATTTCATTAGTTCTTGAATTACACATGTTAGGTCAGATAT
This sequence comes from Solanum verrucosum, assembly GCF_900185275.1. Lineage (NCBI taxonomy): Eukaryota > Viridiplantae > Streptophyta > Magnoliopsida > Solanales > Solanaceae > Solanum > Solanum verrucosum. Next base: position 22,320 of record NW_026019763.1, read on the forward strand.
TTCAGCTATTCAGATATACATGATCTAGTTTTATGCCACATTATCAGTATATTTCAGCATAAACCCTATTTTAAGTTATAAATCATGAGAAGCTTTTCTTCAAGACAACACTTGAGTTTTAAACAGAGTTTTTGAGAAAGTTAAGATGAGTTTTGAGAAAGAGCTTCTAAAACATGATTAGTATGACAATTGAGTAGGTCATCAATGTATGAATAGTATGGTATCTAGATATACCATCAATGTTTATGCAGTATGACTTCCCAAGTCATCAATGAGCATAGCATAATATGATGTTGAATTATGTTAAAAAAAAAGGGTTTTCATGTATGAGTATCTACATGTCAGTATTTCAGTCATAATATATTCAGTTATACATGCCTCAGTTTATGAATGCATCATTATCAGATTAATTGTTGCATTCTCAGTTTGCATGTTCAGTTTCGAGCTATCTAGTATTTACAGAAACTCAGTCATAATGTGTTAACCACTTAATCTATTAGGATTGGCATAATACTGAGTTGGACTAGGGTTTCACCGTACCCATATTGTCCCAGAACTACGAGCCACGTAAGTGTAAGTCCCATCTGTGGGCAACATCAGTTTAGTGATCACGCTAGCATGCCTCTATACCTCTAGAAGGGTATATTGGGTCCTCTCGATGGGGTGTATACATCGGACTCCACATTTAGCTCATGTGGTTTTATGTCGGTTATTAGTAGCTCCCACAGTTCAATCAGACTATATTGCATTGACCATATTTCAGAACAGTCAGTATTCAGTCTCAGCATGTTAAATTTGGTCATTGCATTCAGTTAGCTCAGTATTCAGTATTTTCAGTATCTATATCATGTTCATATTATAACATTGCTTTATTGCTTTGTTCAGTTATATGTTATTTCAGCTTTACTCTATCCTGCATGCTCAGTACCTTTCAATTACTGACGCATACGTGCGCTACATCTTCTCGTGATGTAAGTTCAGGTTCTCAGCATCTCGATCTTGCTTACATCGGTTCCCGATCTTCAGTTTAGCGGCATCAGTGGTGAGTCCTCATTCTTCGAGGACTAGTGACATGTTTATCTTTATCAGTTTTAGTCTTTAGTTTAAGTTTTTCTAGATCTAGTTGGGGCATGTCCCAACATATCTAGTCAGTTTAGAGGCTTATTTCAGACATAGATAGATTCAGCTTAGTATTGAGTTAATAACTTCTTTGTATTAAACTCATCAGTTTTCATATATCTCAGTTATAGTATATGGGTATTCCCAATCTTTCAGATTTATTTATGATTTAGCTTCCGCACAGTTTCTATTATTCAGATTATATTTAGTATGCTTATGATCATGCCAGCAGGGTTAGCTTGGGATCAGTTGTGGTCCTAGGTCCCGTGTCTACGTCTCAAGGGTAGCTCGGAGCGTGACAAACTTGGTATCAGAGCATTAGGTTTAAGTGTCCTAGGATGTCTGAAAAGCCGCACTAAGTAGAGTCCTTTTCATGGGTGTGAAGTGCACCACATCTAATGAGATGGAGGCTATGAAGTGTTTTAGGAAAACTTCACTTTCTTTATATTCTATCGTGCGTTGGTATGATCGCCTTATTAATCCATCGTTATGCTCTTAAGATCATGCCTCCCCGTAGAGCTAACGCCAGGAATGCTAACGCAATTCAGTATGTATTTACCCAGAAAGAGTTGAATCTTCGCCAGAGAAGGTGGCTTGAGTTCCTCAAAGATTATGAAATGAGTGTTCATTACCATCCGGGTAAGGCGAATGTAGTACCAGATGCTCTTAGCAGATTATCCATGGGTAGTGTAGCACATGTTGAGGAAGAAAAGAGAGAGCTAGCAAAGGATGTTCACAAACTTGCTCGCCTAGGAGTTCGTCTTATGAGCATATCAGATGGTGGTATAACGGTTCAGAATGGGGCAGAATCTTCTTTGGTAGTAGAGGTTAAGGAAATGCAAGATAGTGATCCAATCTTGTTTGAACTTAAGGGTGCAGTCCACAATCAGAGAGTGGAGGTTTTCTCCCAAGGGGGAGATGGTGTACTTCACTATCAATGTAGATTGTGTGTTCCTGATGTGGGTGAATTGACAGAGCATATTCTCGCAGAAGCCCACAATTTTAGATATTCTATTCATCCAGGCGCCACTAAGATTTACCATCTGTGGGAAGTCTATTGGTGGAATGGTATGAAAAGAGATATAGCAGACTTTGTAGCTAAGTGCCCCAATTGCCAGCAAGTCAAGGTAGAACATCAGAAACCAGAAGGTATGACTCAAGAGATTGACATTCCTACTTAGAAGTGAGAAGTGATCAACATGGACTTCATCACAGGTTTACCTCGTACTCGCAGACAACATGACTTCATTTGGGTGATTGTTGATAGGGTTACTAATTCTTCTCGCTTCTTGGCGGTCAGGACTACAAATTCGGCGGAGGATTACGCCAAGCTTTACATTAATGAGATTGTAAGGTTGCATGGGGTTCCTTTGTCTATCATCTCAGATAGAGGATCTCATTTTACCTCTCATTTCTGGAAGTCATTTCAAAAGGGTCTTGCTACTTATGTTAACCTTAGCACAACATTTCATCCACAGACGGATGGTCAGGTAGAGCGTACCATTCAGACCTTAGAGGACATGTTGAGAGCTTGTGTGATCGACTTCAAGGGTAGTTGGGATGATCACCTTCCTCTGATTGAGTTCGCCTACAACTATAGTTACCATTCCAGCATTCAGATGGCCCCTTATGAGGCATTGTATGGGCGTAGATGTAGATCTCCAGTTGGTTGGTTTGAAATAGATAAAGCAGCCTTGATAGGACCAGATTCGGTCCTTGATGCTATGGACAAAGTGCAACTCATTACAGAAAGACTTAAGACTGCTCAGAGTCGCCAGAAGTCTTATGCAGATGTGAGAAGAAGGGAACTAGAGTTCTAAGTTGATGATTGGGTTTTCCTGAAAGTATCACCTATGAAAGGGGTGATGAGATTTGGCAAGAAAGGGAAACTCAGTCCCAGATATGAAGGCCCTTACCGGATCTTGAAGAGGATTGGTAAAGTGGCTTATGAGTTAGAGTTGCCAGCACACTTAGCAACATTACATACAGTCTTTCATGTTTCTCTTTTGAAGAAGTGTGTGGGTGATCCAGCATCCTTAGTACCATTAGAGAGTGTGGCCGTGAAAGATAGCCTTTCATATAAGGATGTACCAGTTGAGATTCTCGATCGTCAGGTTAGAAGGTTGAGGAATAAAGAAGTCGCTTCAATCAAGGTTTTGTGGAGGAGTCAGTCCGTAAAGGTAGCTACTTGGGAAGTAGAAGCAGCCATAAGGTCCAAGTATCCTCACCTCTTTCCTTTCGATTCCTCCCTTCTTGAGGTAATAGTTCCTCTTCTGTTTTTCAGTCATTCATGCGAAAATTCAGTCTTGGAATCATGTTCCTTTAGTTTATACTTGCATTTTCAGCATATTTGCATGTTCTTGGAATTCAGTTCTCAGTGTTTAGTGGTAGGGATTGCAGCCCTCTCCGTCTATTTCAGCTAGATTAGTCTTCATTTGAGGACGAATGGTCCCAAGGGGGATTTAATGTAACACCACGTATCCAAAAATAGAGATTTCAGATTTCTGGTATTACAGATGGCACTCACGGACACCATCGACGGACCATAGATGGACTCACTGTCCGTCCTGCAGGTCCGTGGTTCGTGATAGAAAACTTCCCCAGAACTCAGTCAAAAAATTTGGCAAAGTCCTGACTCGTGGACAGACCCACGGTCCGTAGATCAGACCACGGTCCGTGGTCTCTGTACGTGGATCGCGACATCCCTTAACCAGTCTCTGTCACAAACTATGATTGACCAGCACGGACTTTCATTCGATCCACGGTCCGTAGGTCTGACCGTAGATGAGGGTCAGCAGCCAGTTAGCTGAAAAATATTGATGAATCAACTTCAGATGGTCATATATCTTAGCACAAAATGAATTATGTTTCGCATGACCTATGGTTAGATAGATAATTGAATTATCTTTCCAACGCCACCGAGTTTACTAAATTCCGACCTCCGATTTAAACGTTATGTCCATTTTAGTGAAGCCCTGTCGGGCAGACTCGACCTACGGACCCAATCGACGGACCGTAGGTCCATTCCGTCAGTCACTCCGACAACAGTTAATTCAAGGGTCTTTTGGTCTTTTCCTATTTCGTTTAACCCCTTAGATACATCGTTTAAACCCTAAATCATGAGGTTTTAATCAGTTTAAGAAACATAACTAGATCTTATCCAAGTCAATTCATTAATCAAAATCTTTGAAAATTCGAATCAAGAGAGGGGAAAAACGTCAAGAACCCTAGTTCAAGAACGCAACAAGGTTCCATCAGTTCTAGCCTCGAAATCAAAGGATTTGTCCGTGGAATTCGTCACCAGGTATGTGGGATTTCACTAGTGGGTTCCTTTCACCCATTAGGTCCCTAAAATTCAGTCAGATTCTTTATTCCATTATTACGAACAGACCTAGGGTTTCTAGAATTTCAACAAATCATCATGAATTAGTTATTTAAATGTTCCAAAGCAGATTATCATGTTATTGCTCAGTTTCTTACATAAATTTTAGAACCCTAGCTATGTATTTCATTAGTTCTTGAATTACACATGCTAGGTCATGTATTTCAGTTATTCAGATATACATGCTCCAGTTTTATGCCACATTATCAGTATATTTCAGCATAAACCCTATTTTGAGTTATAAATCATGAGAAGCTTTTCTTTAAGACAACGCTTGAGTTTTAAACTGAGTTTTTGAGAAAGTTAAGATGAGTTGTGAGAAAGAGCTTCTAAAACATGATTAGTATGACAATTGAGTAGGTCATCAATGTATGAATAATATGGTATCTCGATATACCATCAATGTTTATGCATTATGACTTCCGAAGTCACAATGATCATAGTATAATATGATGTTGAATTGTTTTTTTAAAAAAGGGGGTTTTCAAATATGTGTATCTACATGTCAGTATTTTGAGTTATTCAGTATTTCAGTAATAATATATTCAGTTATACATGCCTCAGATTATGAATGCATCATTATCAGATTAATTGTTGCATTCTCAGTTTGCATGTTCAGTTTCGAGCTATCCAGTATTTACAGAAACTCAGTCATAATGTGCTAACCACTTAATCTATTGGGATTAGCATAATACCGAGTTGGACTAGGGTTTGAGCGTACCCATATAGTCCCAGAACTACGAGCCACGTAGGTGTAAGTCCCCTCTGTGGGCAACACCAGTTTAGTGATCACGCCAGCAGGCCTCTATACCTCTGGCAGGGTATATTGGATCCTCTCGATGGGGCGTATACATCGGACTCCACATTTAACTAATGTGGTTTAATTGTCGGTTAATAGTAGCTCTCACAGTTCAGTCAGACTCTATTGCATTGACCATATTTCAGTACAATCAGTATTCAGTCTCAACATGTTCTAAATTTGGTCATTGCATTCAGTTAGCACAGTATTCAGTATTTTCAGTATCTATATCATGTTCACATTATATCATTGCTTTATTGCTTTGTTCAGTTATATATTATTTCAGCTTTACTCTATCCTGCATGCTCAGTACCTTTCAAGTACAGACGCATTCGTGCGCTACATCGTCTCGTGATGTAGGTTCCGGTTCTCAGCATCCAGATCACGCTTAGATCAGTTCCCGATCTTCAGTTTAACAGCATTAGTGGTGAGTCCTCATTCTTCGAGGACTAGTGACATATTTATCTTTATCGGTTTTAGTGTTCAGTTTCAGTTTTGCTAGATCTAGTTGGGGCATGTCCCAACATTTCTAGTCAGTTTAGAGTCTTATTTCAGACATAGAGAGATTCAACTTAGTTTTGAGTTCATAACTTCTTTGTACTAAACTCATCAGTTTTCATATATCTCAGTTATAGTATATGGGTATTCCCCATCTTTCAGATATATTTATGATTTAGCTTCCGCACAGTTTCTATTATTCAAATTATATTTAGTATGCTCATGATCATACCAGCAAGGTTAGCTTGGGATCACTTGTGGTCCTAGGTCCTACGTCCGCCTCTCGGGGGTATCTCGGGTCGTGACAAACTTGGTATCAGAGCATTAGATTTAAGTGTCCTAGGATGTCTGAAAAGCCGCACTAACAAGAGTTCTTTTCATGGGTGTGAAGTGCACCACATCTAATGAGAGGGAGGCTATGAAGTGTTTTAGGAAAACTTCACTTTCTTGATATTCTATCGTGCGTTGGTATGATCTCTTTTCTAATCCATCATTATGCGCTTAAGATCATGCCTCACCGTAGAGCTAACGCCAGGAATGCTAACGCAATTCCTTTAGTCCCAGACCATGAGGTTAAGAATGAAGAGTTTCAGAATTCGATCCAACTATTGGCTCAGTGTATGACCAACAAGAACAATCAGCAGGTTCCAGTTCCTACTAATAGAAATGGTGGATCAGTGGCAGCTAGAGTTTGAGATTTTGTTAAGGATGAATCCGCCTGAGTTTTGGGTCACGAGTTGGTGAAGACCCACAAAACTTCATTGATTAGGTTTAGAAAATCTTTAGAGTGATGCAAGTGACTGATAATGGTAGAGTTGAGTTGGGATCCTACCAGCTTAAGGATGTGGCTCACGTATGGTTCACTCAGTGGAAAGACAACATGGTTACTTTGTCTTTTGTAAGTTCTTACGTAGCAGTCCAATTCAATGTTAGCCTAGAAACTCTTTCAGAACCCTTCTTAGTCTCTACTCCAGTCGGTGACCCAGTTATTGCTCTACGGATATACAAAAATTGCCCTGTCACGGTCTCTTAGAAAGTCACCTCAGCAGATCCTGTAGAGTTAGAAATGGTAGATTTCGATGTCATTCTAGGCATGGATTGGTTACATTCATGTTATGCCTCAGTTGATTGTAGAACTAGGATTATTCGTTTTCAGTTTCCAGACGAACCAATCTTAGAATGGAAGGGTAGTAGCTTAGCGCCTATGGGTCGATTCATTTCTTACCTTAAGGCCAGAAAGATGATCTCTAAGGGTTATCTCTATCATCTAGTTCGAGTTAAGGATTCTAGTTCCGAATCCCCAACTCTTGAGTCAGTTCCAGTAGTTAATGAGTTTCCAGAAGTGTTTTCAGAAGATCTTCCCGGAGTTCCTCCCGATAGGGAAATCAACTTTGGAATTGATCTCCATCCAGATACCCAGCCTATCTCTATCCCTCCTTACAGAATTGCTCCAGTTGAGCTTAAGAAATTGAAGGAGCAGTTGAAAGACCTTCTAAATAAGGGCTTCATCAGACCCAGTATTTCGCCATGGGGTGCACCAGTGTTGTTTGTGAAGAAGAAAGATGGTTCTCGCAGAATATGTATTGACTATAGGCAGTTGAACAAAGTCACAATCAAGAATAAGTATCTTATCCCCAAGATTGATGACTTGTTCGACCAACTTTAGGGTACTTGTCATTTCTCAAAGATAGTCCTCAGATCAGGTTATCATCAGCTTAGAGTCAGAGATAGTGACATTCCGAAGATAGCCTTCAGAACTCGGTATGGTCATTATGAATTTGTAGTCATGTCATTGGGACTAACCAATGCTCCTGCAGCTTTCATGGATTTGATGAACAGAGTGTTCAAGCAGTACTTGGACTTGTTCGTTATCGTCTTTATTCATGATATCCTCATTTATTCTAGGAATGAGGAAGAACATGCGAGTCATTTGAGATTTGTTCTACAAACACTCAAAGATCGCCAGTTATTAGCAAAATTTAAAAAGTGTGAGTTTTGGTTACAATCAGTTGCCTTCCTTGGGCATATTGTGTCTAGTGAAGGAATTCGAGTAGATTCTCAGAAGATAGAAGCATTGAAACAATGGCCCAGACCTACCTCTGCTACAGATATAAGAACTTTCTTAGGTCTAGCAGGTTATTACAGAAGGTTTGCGGAAGGATTTTCATCCATAGCCTTACCATTGACTAGGTTGACTTAGAAAAAGGTTAAGTTCCAATGGTCAGATGATTGTGAGAAAAGCTTTGCAAAATTGAAAACTAGGTTGACTACAGCTCCTGTCTTGACTCTACCAGAGGGTTCAAATGGTTATATAATCTATTGTGATGCATCCAGAGTCGGCCTAGGTTGTGTGTTGATGTAGTGAGGTAAGGTTATAGCTTATGCTTCTCGACAGCTTAAGGTGCATAAGAAGAATTACCAACTCATGACCTCGAGCTTGTAGCAGTGGTGTTTGCACTCAAGATTTGGAGACACTACTTGTATGGTGTTCATGTAGATGTGTTCACAGATCATAAGAGCCTTCAGTATGTATGCACCCAGAAAGAGTTGAATCTTCGCCAGAGAAGATGGCTCGAGTTCCTCAAAGATTATGATATAAGTTTGGATTACCATCCGGGTAAGGCGAATGTAGTAGCAAATGCTTTTAGCAGATTATCCATGGGTAGTGTAGCATATGTTGAGGAAGAAAAGAGAGAGCTAGCAAAGGATGTTCACAGAATTGCTCGTCTAGGAGCTCGTCTTATGAACATATCATATGGTGGTGTAACGGTTCAGAATGGGGCAGAATCTTCTTTGGTAGTAGAGGTTAAGGAAATGCAAGATAGTGATCCAATCTTGCTTGAACTTAAGGGTGCAGTCCACAATCAGAGAGTGGAGGTTTTCTCCCAAAGGGGAGATGGTGTACTTCGCTATCAAGATAAATTGTATGTTCCTGATGTGGGTGAATTGAGACAGCATATTCTCGCAGAAGCCCACAATTCCAAATATTCTAATCATCCAGGCGCCACTAATATGTACCATCTCTTGGTAGTCTATTGGTGGAATGGTATGAAAAGAGATATATCAGAATTTGTAGCTAAGTGCCCCAATTGCCAGCAAGTCAAGGTACAACATCATAAACCAGGAGGTATGACTCAAGAGATTGACATTCCTACTTGGAAGTGGGAAGTGATCAACGTGGACTTCATCACACGTTTACCTTGTACTCGCAGACAACATGACTCTATTTAGGTGATTGTTGATAGGGTTACTAAGTCTTCTCGCTTTTTGGCGGTCAAGACTATAGAATCGGCGGAGGATTACGCCAAGCTTTACATTAATTAGATTGTGAGGTTGCTTGGGCTTTCCTTTGATTGAGTTCACCTACAACAATAGTTACCATTCTAGCATTCAGATGGCCCCTTATGCGGCATTGTATGGGCGTAGATGTAGATCTCCAGTTGGTTGGTTTGAAGTAGGTGAAGCAGCCTTGATAGGACCAGATTCAGTCCTTGATGCTATGGAGAAAGTGCAACTCATTAGAGAGAGACTTAAGACTGCTCAGAGTCGCCAGAAGTCTTATGCAGATGTGAGAAGAAGGGAACTAGAGTTTCAAGTTGATGATGGGGTCTTCCTGATAGTGTCCCCTATGAAATGGGTGATGAGATTTGGAAAGAAAGGGAAGCTCAGTCCCAGATATGTAGGCCCTTACCGGATCTTGAAGAGGATTGGTAAAGTGGCTTATGAGTTAGAGTTGCCGGCAGACATAGCAGCATTACATCTAGTCTTTCACATTTCACTTTTGAAGAAGTGTGTGGGTGATCCAGCATCCATAGTACAATTAGAGAGTGTGGCCGTGAAAGATAGAAGTCATCTCCCTCTATTTCAGCTAGATTAGTCTTCATTCGAGGATGAATTGTCCCAAGGGGGAGATAATGTAACACCCCTTATCCAAAAATAGAGATTTCAGATTTCTGGTGTTACAGGTGGCACTCACGGACACCATCCACGGACAGTAGATGGACTAACGGTCCGTCCTGCAGGTACGTGGTTCGTGACAGAAAACTTCCCCAAAACTCAGTAAGAAAATTTGGCTATGTCCTGACTCACACACAGACCCATGGTCCGTAGATCAGACCACGGTCCGTGGTCTGTGTCTATGGAACGAGACTTCCCTTAACCAGCCTCTGACACAAACTACGATCGACCAGCATGGACCGTCATTCAATCCACGATCCGTAGGTCTGACCGTAGATGAGGGTCAGCAGCCTGTTTGCTGAAAAATGTTGGTGGATCAACTTCTTATGGTTATATAGATAATTAAATTATCTTTCCAACGCCACCGAGTTTACTAAATTCTGACCTCCGAGTAAAAAGTTATGTCCGTTTTAGTGAAGCCCTGTCGGGCAGACTCGACCTACGCACCCAATCGACGAACCGTCAATTGATTGACGAACCGTAGGTCCATTCCGTCAGTTACTCCGACAACAGTTAATTCAGGGGTCTTTTGATATTTTCTTATTTCGTTTAACCCCTTAGATACGTCGTTTAAACCCTAAATCATGAGGTTTTAATCAGTTTAAGCCTAGAAACATAACTAGAACTTATCCAAGTCAATTCATTAATCAAAATCTTAGAAAATTAGAATCAAGAGAGGGGAAAAATGTCAAGAACCCTAGTTCAAGAACGCAACAAGGTTCCATCAGTTCCAGTCTCGAAATCAAAGGATTTCTCCGTGGAATTCGTCACCAGGTATGTGGGATTTCACTAGCGGGTTCCTTTCGCCCATTAGGTCGCTATAATTCAGTCAGATTCTTGATTCCATGATTATGAACAGACCTAGGGTTTCTAGAATTTCAACAGATCATCATGAATTAGTTATTTAAATGTTCCAAATCAGATTATCATGTTATTACTCAATTTCTTACATAAATTTCAGAACCCTAGCTATGTATTTCATTAGTTCTTGAATTACGCATGCTAGGTCAGATATTTCAGTTATTCAGATATGCATGCTCCAATTTTATGCCACATTATCAGTATATTTCAGCATAAACCCTATTTTGAGTTATAAATGATGAGAAGCTTTTGTTAAAGACAACACTTGAGTTTTAAACTGAGTTTTTGAGAAAGTTAAGATGAGTTATGAGAAAGATCTTCTAAAACATGATTAGTATGACAATTGAGTAGGTCATCAATGTATGAATAGTATGGTATCTAGATATACCATCAATGTTTATGCAGTATGACTTCCCAAGTCATCAATGATCATAGTATAATATGATGTTGAATTGTTTTAACAAAAAAAGGGGTTTTCAAGTACGAGTATCTACATGTTAGTATTTTGAGTTATTCAGTATTTCAGTCATAATATATTCAGTTATACATGCCTCAGTTTATGAATGCATCATTATCAGATTAATTGTTGCTTTCTCAGTTTGGATGTTCAGTTTCGAGCTATCCAGTATTTACAAAAAGTCAGTCATAATGTGTTAACCACTTAATCTATTGGGAGTAGCATAATACCGAGTTGGACTAGGGTTTCAGCATACCCATATAGTCCCAGAACTACGAGCCACGTAGGTGTAAGTCCCCTCTGTGGGCAACATCAGTTTAGTGATCATGCCAGTATGCCTCTATACCTCTGGCAGGGTATATTGGATCCTCTCGATGGGGCGTATACATCGGACTCCACATTTAGCTCATGTGGTTTTATGTCGGTTATTAGTAGCTCCTACAGTTCAGTCAGACTCTATTGCATTGACCATATTTTAGTACAGTCAGTATTCAGTCTAAGCATGTTATAAATTTGGTCATTGCATTCAGTTAGCTCAGTATTCAGTATTTTCAGTATCTATATCATATTCAGATCTAGCTTTACTTTATCCTGCATGCTCAGTACCTTTCAAGTACTGACGCATACGTGCGCTATATCTTCTTGTGATGTAGGTTCAGGTTATCAGCATCCAGATCATGCTTAGATCGGTTCCCGATCTTCAGTTTAGCAGCATCAGTGGTGAGTCCTCATTCTTCGAGGACTAGTGACATGTTTATCTTTATCGATTTTAGTATTTAGTTTCAGTTTTGCTAGATCTAGTTGGGTCATGTCCCAACATTTCTAGTCAGTTTAGAGGCTTATTTCAGACATAGATAGATTCAGCTTAGTATTGAGTTAATAACTTCTTTGTATTAAACTCATCAGTTTTCATATATCTCAGTTATAGTATATGGGTATTCCCCATCTTTCAGATTTATTTATGATTTAGCTTCCGCACAGTTTCTATTATTCAGATTATATTTAGTATGCTCATGATCATGCCAGCAGGGTTAGCTTGGGATCACTTGTGGTCCTAGGTTCCGTGTCCGCGTCTAGGGGGTAGCTCGGGGTGTGACCAGCCCTAATCAAGTGAAGGTTTGGAATAACAAGGTAGGTAAGCACGCCCAACACTAACGACTCTCTCATTCGTGATCTCTTTTAATATCCATCCACTAGTTCCTTAGCTTGTAGTTTACCTCTACGATCATTTGCGGGTTTGGGAATGTTATGACTCTGCAAACAAAACAACAAACAAATTCTAAACTCTATTTTGGCAATGTTTGGCTTAATTTAATTAGTGTGATCATATTGACAAATAAATATGCAATTTGTCTAAAGGGTATTGGGCCCTTTAGACGATACGGTGGTTACTAAATATGTGGATTCACACCAAGGGTCAAACAACCTAGGGCTTATGCAGCATGTATGCCCTAATTAAGATTTCTAAGATTTGGTTTGACACAGACTTGGAAGGTATTCTATGCGAGAAGGCTCATGGTTTCCCGGTAGTAAAACTATCCGTTCAGTCCACGCATATGCCGACTCTCTATAATAGGTATTTGAAGAGAATTGGAGTATTTTGAGAGATGCAAAGGCACAACATCACGATAAAACAAAGAAAACGGAAGAGGGTTCCAATTGGGGGAAGTATGAGCGGATTGCCAGTTTATTAAAGAGGTAACATTTAGCATTTAGGTTGAAATAGGTAACATATAGACAGTTTTAAGGAAAGCAGTAAATAAATACATAAATACATAAATAAATAGAAATAAGCATATAAACATGTAAGAAATCCAATAAATAAGGAAAGAGGTATGGGATTAAGCATTAAAGTAATGACATAAAGGAAAAAGGGAAAGGGCGAAACATGAAAATAAACAAATAGGGAAGGGGGAAAGGGGTGGAACATGGAAAATATGGAACAAATAAGGAAACAAATAAACATGGAAAACTAATAACAACTTAACATGCTAATAACCAAACAAACAATGAAACAACCAAATTAAGTAAACCCCACATAAGCATAAGACACGTAATCGTTAGAACCTAATATCCCCAGCAGAGTTGTCATTCTGTCGCACCCCATTTTTCGAAAAACGAGTTTTGGTGCACGACCTAACTACTATTTTTGGGTTATTGAAGAGTCGCCACCAAACGAATCAAGGCGTGTTAGGGCAGCTATCTAACCTAGCTAAATGTAACTAAGGTCAGCGAACCAGAGATCAGGGTAAGGGTTCAAATTACCTCTAGGGGAAGGTCTTAGGCATCCCTCGAGGTCGACAAATGTGGGTCCCGACCGTATCTCATGCAATTTATGTGGGGTTTACAAGTAGCAAGTATGGTCACATCATTTATTTAGGTTATTTAACTTAAACATGCTTACTAAGTGATAACATAATATTTAACAATTAAGATTACTTCATTTAATTATTTAATTAATTAAACATGAAAACTAGGTGACAACATACTATTAAAATATTAAGGGCACTTTAGTTATTTTAATTAATTAGTTAAGCATGCAAGACTAAGTGATATAAAAAACAATAAATAAACATTTAAACAATTAATAAAGAGAGGAGCAAGGAGACAGAAGTTGCACAATTAGATAGGCGAAACAATTTTTATATTTTTATTTAAGCTACCCCAAAAACTTATAATTATAAACAAATAAAGGGACAAAAGGAAAGGGAGACTCTAAAGGAGTTTATGAATCAACACTCGACTTATCTTTATTTTTTTTGATAGACTTCCATGTAGGGGCAGACAAAACCAAGCTTTGTCGCTTTAAGCCCGAGTCGATGTCATCATATCCGTAGGGCCTAAACTACCCCTACCCTACCTTCTGCATGCATTTCATTTCTAAAAGGTGCCTAGCGCCCTCACTTAATATCCAAGAGGCATTAGACTACTAATAGTAAGGTTTTAGACGAGAAATAAATATATGCTTTTAATAGGCCCACCTAGACACCAAGTCAAACAAATAGGACATTCATTTAACATGTAAAGTCTCAAGTTGGCCTCAAAGTTTTATTTAACATGCTGACAAACACGAATAATTGCAAAAGGTCTCATGCTAGGTGTGTGCGCATATAAACAAAAATGTATTGACATATAATGAAATAGTTTATTTTATTTCAAATGGGGCAGAAAAATTATTTAATTGCAGAAAATAATTTGTTAGACAGATTTCAGGTGACCAAACAATTATGTAGAATGCAGAAAATTAATGAGTCGAATTTAATCAAACAACCAGTATTTAGAGTAGATTTTAATGCATGCATGGTATTAAAACAAATTCACTTAATTTAGGAAATTATTAAAGCAGATGCAGAGAATAGTTTAAACAAACAATTAATGGAAGGAGGGATCAATTTTCAGCATTCTAATATAATAAAATATAAAATCAGCACTAAAATTTATAAGGAAAGAAATAATACATGCTTTAATCCATAATTTCAGACTTACCATAGGCAGAGGGGTCCAGCAATTTAGACCAAACTAATTACGCAAATCAATAAAGGTTAATAGAAATAAGGAAGTCTAAATCACAGTAAATGAGCAATTTGACCAAGCAATTAGCTAAATTAGCGTCTTTAAAGAATCTCAGCAAATAAGATTCGATAATTAACAAATTGATGAGTCCACATATATCAAAGCACTCTTTATGCCAGAATCAATCCGACTAACAACAATATTCCAAGAGTCAAGGAAACCCACAAAATTATTTTAATTAAAGATAACACTGGCTCTTAATTCACTAAGATAAAATCACGACTTACGGGGAGGAAATTAGTCAAAGATAATCCACGAAGTAGCAATTTTAAAATAAATGAAGAAAATAGCGAAAACCCATTAATTAGAGTCTAAAATATGTGTAGTAATTCAACGATGTTCCACTCAAACACGAGCAAATACGAGCAATAATCATGGATTTTGAATAGAGAAATCACAACTTAGATATGCTTTTTCTAAGAATCAACAACCAACATGTAATACTAAAACAAATTGAATCGGGCGTTAGACAAATAGTTTAATTAAATAAAAAAATAAAGAAAATACTGAGATGATAAAACGTACTAGAAACCAAACCCGGGCGGATATGAAAAGATCCGTCTTGTACGAAATCCCAAAAATTTGGGCCTCGCTTAGCTATTGTTGTTGCCGGTAGCTGCTACTACTGATGTTGCGTTCACCGGAGCTGCGACTGCTGCTTGTTCACCGTCGTCTCATCGGTCGGAATCACTGGAACTGCTTGCGTTGTCTTATCGCTATTCAGGGTGGCTTTTCAGAGCTGATGTTGCTCTCACCGTCTTTGCGTTACTTCTGGTGCTCGCCGGTGACTGGTTGGTTGCGTTGGTAGTTGTCGGAGCTGCGCCATTGGCTGGCAGCTTGACCAGTCGCATGAGGTCTCCCCTGGCTACTCTTGCTGCTTCTTCTCGATATTCTCGCCGGAGAAAAGGAAACGAGAAGGAGGAGACGGAGAGGGAAGGGGAGAAGGGAGAGAGAGGCTCGCCGGGGCTGCAGGTCGCAGTTGCTGCTTCTCACCGGAATTGGACGGAGAATGAGAGAGAGGAGGAGGACGGGCGGCGGATTCCAAAGAGGAGAGGAGAGAATGAATGAAAAGTTGTAGGGTTTGGAGTCTTTAATTTTAAAATAGGAACTAAGAGGATTCGATCTCAACCGTAGGATTAGAATTAGATAAATGGCTAGGATTTGATCTAGGATTTAATTTAAAATGGACGAACGAGATTAAAATGAATGGGTCTTGAGAGTTGAATTCGAATGGCCTAAACTGAAATACAAAATTGGCAAGAATTGAAAATGAAAGGTGGCTATAATTGAAATAAAATGGGATTGAATAGGCTAGCATTGAAAGGAATTAGAATAAAATCAGCTAAAATTTAAATGATTTTGAGGGAATTTAAAGAAATGTTATTCAATTAAAATACTACAAAATATTATAATTAAAATTACTTAAATTTTTAAAACATTTGAATTATTTTGAGTTTTACTAATATTTTTAAAAATATTTTAATAGTATTTACAATAATTTTTATAAAGCATGCATATTAAATATATGATTTTTAGACAAAATCGATTAGCATTTTAAACTCAAAATATTTTCAAAAATACTTATTTAATCGAATAGAATTCCTGAAATTGTTAAAGGTCAGTCAAAATTTGGTGTCAACATGTTGTACCTCTCCATTTCCTAGTGTTGTTCTAGTCACATGTACTGAAGCAGTAACACCTTTCTTGAAAGGCGTTGGGAACCTAGAGTTATTCATAGGAAGTTTAGTTCCTTTCTCTTGAATGGACTCTACAGATTGAAATAACATTTGTTTAGTTTGTCCTTTCCCTGCAATCATATGTGAGGTAGTAAGCTCTTCCCTTGAAGACGATTGAATTACTGATTTTTGCCCAAGCAATTTACTATTTCATTGTTATGGAATGAAATACTCAGAATTCTTTCTTTATGCGGTATGGTACCTGCTCTTTCTTAGCTCTATCATTGCGTTCATTTGCAAGTTGTTCTCTCTTAATCTTGAATTTGTTGTCCAATTCAGCACTTGATCGGTATTACATATCAAAATCCAGATTCCTCAATGGACTTTGAGCTGTGTTTGGATTCGAATCCTTTTATTTAGTATTGTTGATTGACTCATTCTTTCCCTGCAGTAATTTAACCTACAAAATAATAATTCATCAGATAATAAGAATAAAGTTTCATTGGATTAAGGAGGTTCCTTATCAATGAAAAGGAATGGTGGACTTGCTACTGTCATACAAGCCTACTCTATACTATGATGTAGTGAACTGGAAACCACCTGAAATGGGTTGGATTAAGTGTAATATTGATGGAGCGAGCAAAAGAAAATCCACGCCAAAGTTCTTATGGTTCCTGCATCAGAAACCACATTAGTCAGCTACATTATGCAGAAGCGCAAAGTATATGATTGACTACCAACATGGATGCATAATCAATGGCCATCTGCAAGGCTTTACAATATTGTTTGAGCCAAGGATTCCAACAAGTGAGTCTGGAAACATACTTTCTTAATTTGAAAATCATATTGGTAAGAAACTAGAAAGCTCCTTGGGAATTAGTGGAAAGAGTAGAAGACATCCAGGAGATTATGTCGCACATGGATGTTACAATCAATCATATTTTTAGTAAAGTTAATTAGCTAGCAGATTACATTGCTAATGTTGCAATAAACGAAGTGGAGAAGCAACAATTCCCAAACTTTAATCAGCTACCAAGCATGGGAAGAGGAATTCTTAATATTGACAAATAACAAATTCCTTCAATCAGAGTTAAAATAAGGAAGATTAACATCAACAACAATGACTAACATGCTTAGTTACATATTTGAAGCCACTGAGTTCCACAACAACACATACATATCAGATATGAGCTATCTTGGGAGCAAAGTATGAACAAGCTAATCTACGTTATAAGAATCAACAAAAAGGGATACAAGCACCAGCAAAACATAAAACCAATGAAGCCGAATTTGCAATATTAACGAGCGTCAATCTAAGAGACCATGAGAATGAAATGCGGGAGCAGGTCACCTCCTTTTCGTCTTCAACTAAGGAAACCTAGGGAATTAGAAATCAAACACCACCACAAGGTAGGAGGAAAGGAGAGTACTTACAAAGATCCTCATAGTTGGAGTATTGGGTTCGGTATCTTCCTGAATTCATACATTCAAATCGGGTAGTACACTTTCAAAGAAAATGGAAACTTCAGTTGGCAATTGAAAAACACGAAGGAGCAGAGAAGAATGGTACAAACCTTTACAAGCCAATAGTCATTGTGTGGTATAATTGAGAACGTGTAGTGGACTAACGATTGGCTTCTAGAAAGTGAAGGAAGTACTACCTATAGAGGACTAACTTCACAAAGAGTGCATTGTTGAGTTCACTATGCTGCCTCTAAAGTCCACTACCTTATAATAATAGGAAAAAATATGTATTTACATAATAATCACAATTCATATATACAGATCATAAAGCAGTTTAATAATTGTATTAGGAATACTTCAGAGATTACTAACCTTTAGTCAGATAAGTTTGTGTCAATAAATAGTCAAATAAACAATAGTAGGCTAGAATTACAGGTCATTCAACAATCGGGCGCATGAAAAAAGCCAACATAATACATAAACATTGTAGCGATCTAATCTTCAATTCCACATATTAGATATCTTAATGAGTTTGTACCAAAAAATTAATTAAATAACAAAAACAATAAGTGAGCACTATATGTTTATCTCAAAAATAAGAAAACTCATGGTGCGTCATCTTCAAACACTTCTTCAGATTCATCTTCAAGCTCATCTTCTGTAACGACCCGTCAAATGAATAAGAGAAACTAGAGCCTAACTTGTATGTGTTTGAGTTGGTGTGAGGTTTGAGGTGGTATAATGTTGTCCCGAGCCATGGTTGAGTGATTTAGGGGTTAAACATCAAAGTAAGACTCCCCAAGGACCACCCTAGGGGTCCTTGAGGAGGACCCTTAACCTAACCCCAAGGCTGCTTCAAATGGAGGAAATTTGACAAAACTTGGTGACCTATGGAAGGAGACCACGCCCCGTAGATGGCCTCCATCGATAAAGTCCCCTAAGTTCAAGCCACAACCATCAACCACCCCATGCAGGACGATCTGTGGATCGCACCTGTAAGGTTGGTTTGGTTCAGCATTATGAGGGTAGTTTGGTAAATTCCTCCCTTGGTTAGTTTAGGTCATGGACGGTTATGATTGGTTTATTAAAATATTTTAAGGGATTTTAATGTATTAAAATACATTTTCAACTCATTATTTATAAATCACAAAATAGAACACACCTCTCTTCTCAAAAGTTCTCCCTCGAGAAACCTCCATTGGAGGTGAAAATTTCAAGGTCTCAAGGTCAAATCTTCAAGTTTTTCAAGGGATTTTTGTAGATTTCTTCCATTATAGGTATGGTGGTCTTCATCCTTGACTTAGTTTCTTTGAAGGAGCCAATTTCAAAAGTGATTTCAAGTCTCCAATGTTTACCCAAAAACCCTAAATTTCAATCTATCCATGGGTTCGATTCTATACATTTTCTAAAGGAATTATGTCATTGACTTATGAATTAATTGTGGATTTAAAGGTGAATTAAGATGATTTTTTCCTAGAACCCATGTTTTCCACCAAATTCCTAAGTTATGATTTGTGATTGGGATTTGATTGATTATGAAGTATCTAACTTTTTTATGTGTATATGGATATAGAATGTTGAAACTATGTGATTAATCTTGCCTAATTGTATTGATCTAAGGTATGTGGGTGAATGTTCTCCATGGCATTGAAGGGCAAGATATGAAGGTTAAGGTATGAGTATGATGTAAAGGATATGTATGTGAAGTTAGTGATAGTATGATGATCATGTTTAGAATGTAATTGTTTTATTGATTGAAAGCATATTCTCAATTAACACTCATGAATGATGATGATGGAATGTGAAGGGTTTCTTCTATGAATTGTATATCTTGAATTGGTAGGCTTATGCATCATTTTCTTGTATAAATGGAAGTAATGTGATTGTGATATCTTTAATTAATAGGCTTAGGCATCCTTTCTTGTATAATGATTGTATCTTGTCTTAATATCTTAATGTATTGAATTGGTAGACCTAATGTTGGTAGCCTTTTATGAATGAATCAATGTAGAAGTATTTTAGGCTAAACCTTGGATCGGTGGACCTAATATTGGTGTCCTTTCATGAGGAGTCTAGGAACTAATGTGATGTAAAACCTTGAAACAGTAAACCTAATAGTGGTGGCCCTTTCTTGTGTGAAATGATAAACCTAGAAACGGTAGACCAAATGGTGGTGGCTCTTACTAGGAAAGTCAATGAGCTATCCTTAAATGTACCTTGAATCGGTAGACATAATGATGGTGGACTTTCATGTGTATGTGTTTTGGGTCGGTAGGCCTAATATTGGTGGCCATCTCAAGTACAATAATGTAATGTGATTGAAATAGTCTATGGGAATGTACGCTAAGCACCGAGTGGATATGGTAAGATGGAAACTCTCCCAATGTTAGGCTAGGGTTCCAATGAACATCTTCCTATCCCATTGCTATGTGCCCACATAGGATATTAGCTAGTGGATTCCATCCAAGCTAATGTTATCGGTTTTGATTAGGCAAGTAGGCCACATTTTTACGGTTTGGGGTTTTATGACACCAGATTCCATTTCAAGCTAACATGGTCTATGTCAGTTAAATGCTTATTCCCATCATGTGAGATGTGCATTATGGTTTCTTGTTGAGTTCAATGAAGTGTGGGTGGTAGTATGGGATTCCATCCATGCATTGCACGAGTAGGCTTTGAGAGGGTCATAGTGAGTTCTCTAAATCACAATGGCTAATGTATGAAAGTCCTCTAAATGAAGTTATTGAAGAATGTTGACTCTTATATGCTTAAATGAGATGATGTAAATGATGCATGTTGTACATGGATTGTATTATGAGTTACTTCCTTGTTATGGATTAATGAATATGAATGTGCCTTGCCTATGGTGACTTCAAAAGAGTACTTAGTGTGAGTAGTAGTATGGGATGCTACTTGCACATTGCACAAGTATGACTTTAGAGTTGTATTTGGTGATGGTCCTTATGTGATGATATGACTTATGAAATGTTTATGTCTCTTATGTATGAAGTATTGTGTAAAGATGGAATGGTTGAATGGTAAGTTCACTTTTGGTGACCTTAAGGTGGTACTTTAGTGTGGATGGGGTTATGGGACGCTCTACATACATTGCACAAGGTATAGATTGAGTGTTACTTGAGGTAGAGGTTTAATGTGAAGATAATGGCTTATATGTTGATTTTGTCTCTATTGTGATGAAATGACTTGTATGTTGGTTATGTTTGAATATTATGCTTCTTATAATTATGTTCATGAAGTTTTATAAAAATGGAATAAAAGCATGACTTTCAAATAAAATGTTCGTTTTAACCACGTTTTTGCATGGCTATCATACTTAGTACTTAATTGTGCTAACCAATTCTTCTTCATGTTTTACTACAACTGTAGGTTCCAGTATGTGAGTTGCTTACTCCTTAGTTCAAGGACTTGGATTTGAGATTCTCCAAGACTAAGTGGTATGCCCTCATAGATCGAGGACAAGTGTTTAGAAGTTTCATTTTCTTTCATGTAAAAGACTATTGTTAGACTTTTCGATTGTAAAGGGCCATGTCCCTACCTATGTTTCAGATGTTGTTTTTAGATGGCCATGTTGAGACAATAGACGTTCGTTGTGTCTTTTTCAAGAGTTTTAAATGAGTATTTTTATTGTATGGTTTTAAATAAAGTTTTAATTTCGTACTATTTTCTATTACCTAATGCAATGAAATGCTATGAGGCTTGTATGAGACCCCTTCGGGGTCATGTACGCCGTGTCGCATCTAGGGGCTAGCCTTTGGTCATGACAAACATGGTATCAAAGCATAAGACTTTGGAAATGGTTTTTAGGATTGATGTCTCACAAGCCACGTCTAGTAGAGTCTTGTTCATCGGTGTGAGTCGCGGTACATCTCTGAGTGAGAGGCTATAGGACGTTAGGAAGTTATACTTCTTTCATATTCTTAAAGTTGTGCCTTAGATTTTAGCTCTATAAGTATCCTTTTTCCTAATCCCTCTCTTGTGTTTATAGGATATGAATACAAGAAGGACTACTGAACGGAGGGTTGAAGATGAAATTGTTAACGAGGGAGTTCCTCCCCGAGATCCCCAAGGTACTCAAGGTGACCAAGTTCCTCAAGGCAATGAAGTTCCGGTTGAAGCTCCATCTATGACCAATGAGAAAATTAGGTCGACTCTTTTGATGATGGCTCAAGCCGTAACTACCCAAGCTCAAACCATGACGGCTTAAGCTACTAGGGGTGTTGAGGCCATTGTGAACCCTATGGTGAGTACTATGGCTTCTAGGTTGAGAGACTTTGTGAGGATGAATCCTGTGGTTTTCCTAGGTTCTAAGGTGGGAGAGGACCCTTAAGGATTTTTGTATGAGGTGAATAAGATAGTGACTACTATGGGAGTGACTTCTATTGAAAAAGCGGGACTTTCCACCTACCAATTGAAAGATGTTGCCCAAATTTGGTTTACTCAATGTAAGAGTAATAGGCCAGTAGGAGCGAGGTATATAGATCGGGAATTGTTCAAGGAAGCTTTCCTTGGTAGATACTTTCCCCGTGAGAAGAGGTAATGTAAGGTGGTGGAGTTTATAAACCTTAAGCAAGGTAGCATGAGTGTGGAGGAGTATTCCTTGAAATTTACCCTATTATCTAAGTATGCTCCATCTTTGGTGTCCAACCCTAGAGATGAGATGAGTAGGTTTTGATAGGTGTATCTGACCTAGTAAAGAAAGAGTGCCATACGGCGATGCTCTATGAGGACATGAAGATTTCTAGACTTATGGTGTATGCTCAATCTATTGAGGAGTCTAAACTTAAGAGGAAGGATAGGAAGTTAAAGAGGGCTAGGCCCAATGAGCAAGGTCAACCTAGGTTCAAGAAGAGAGCTCCAAACCAATATTCTTCAAGCACTCCTAAGGTTAACCAAGATAGAGGTAGTGAGTCTCCATTTCCTAAACCTACTTGCCACAATTGTGCAATGAAACATCATGGGAAGTGCCTAGTCGGTTCTAATGGGTGCTCTGGGTGTGGAAAAAGTTATCATCAAGTGAGAAATTGTCCTACTTTTACGACTAGAGGAAGGGAGGCCAAACAAACTTCTCTTAATGACCCGGATCTTGATGCTCCAAAGAGGAACCGTTTCTATGCTCTACAATCTAACAAGGACAAAGGAGTTAATCCGGATGAACGTACCGGTAAGTGATAGTTCCTTATGGTTATGAATGTCTTGTTGAGATTCCTATGTTGTTTTTCATGTTAACCTTAGTTGGGTTTTCTCCTAGGTGGGGCATAGTATGTTGAATAGTAAGGTTGTTGAGAGTTGTGATATCCTTATCTCTTTCCTTCTATTCCTATTCAAGCTTGAGGCCAAGAGTTCCTTGTAGCTTGTTTCATGTTTTAGAGTCATGTGTGATTATGTCTTTCCATGGTCTCCTTATGTTATGCATTTTCTTAATGAGTTTATGTTTAAATGAGAAATTGAGTTTTCATGATTTATATTCCTCATGTTGATATGCATTTAGTATGAGTTTTCTTTATGCTTCATGAGGTTGAATGTTGAGCATGCCTAAATATGCTTTTATGAAGAAGTTGCATAATATGCTTAATGATATTGTTATGAGCATGATATGGGTTGGAGAAGATAATTCCTCCAATGTAATGAGAAATGTGAAGTTTTGATGCATTTACATATACATTCCTTTATATAGAAAGGAAACAGCAGTGAACAATAATACACGTACTATACTGCACACTTACTTTACAATAATGCACACTTACTCCTACCTACCATTCATACACTTGTTCTATTAATAATGCACACCACCTACCATTCATACACTTGTTATCCTTATTAATGCACACCATACCTACCACTTTTAATATACACATGCATACTACCCTACTTGTTGACTAATTTACACTACACTTTCTTACAATAAGACTAATAATATTTACATGGTACTTTTTTATATTATTTTCTTTTGGCCATATGTATTATTTTCCTTATCTCTTTATCTACGACTTTCTTTGCACATGTGTCTTTTTATTTTTGTCATCTTCTTGCCTTCTTCTTCTTATCTTCTTTCGTCTATATCTTATTTGATCATTCCAGCTGGACATCGGGAATCACATTATCTTCTCCATTACATTTTGAACATATATGGTCAGGATATTTATGTCCAATTAGCTTACAATATCTGGTTAATAGTTCTGACGAAATAAATCATGTCTTGAGTGCTCTTGTCGTAGGTCTTTCTTCTGGTTTTAATAATGATAAAATCCATCGCTGGACTTCATCCATATATGCTTTCCTTAGTTCTCTTGAATTAGAATATATCATTAACTGGTCTCTAGAGTAGTAACTCCATATAGCATTTCCGTTTAAATAATTGTTTGCCAACTATTCTATAATAGTTGATAAACCAATTATTCTTTTATTGACATAAAAACTTGGTATCTCTATTTTCCGTATTTCTTCCTGTTGTCCAATATCTTCAGGTATAATCATATCTTTGATTAGTCCTATTTTAATAACTTGAATTGGGGGTTTTATCTCTTCATATAATATCTTCGCTGGTGCTGTATAAAACTTTACATAAAATAAATTTCCCTTGGTAACTCTTTTATCTGTAATGAATGTCTTGTGTAGTTTCGGTAAACTTATTTCTTCTCCATCGCATGTGTATACGGTATTTAATAGTCTATAATTGTAACATGTCCTTACTAAATTGGCGTTAGTTTTTGGCTGTGTAATTAGCTTGTTATAACCTTGTAATTTTTGGGTTAGGTAGTCTTGACATGGTTCTTTGGTTGTAGTGGATCTAGGATTACGGTTTAAATAGGTTTGAATTTTGTATATATTCTCAATATATGTTCTCGTGACATGGCTATATAATGTTTTCTCATTTTGTAGGCTATCTGCATAGGTAGAGGTTTGTGGTTCCATAGTCAATGTGTTTTTTGGTATTTTTGGAGTAAATAGTTTTTCAAATAGCTGGTTTAAGTTTGTATTTTTATGTTGTTTTTCACTAACTTGTTTACTTGTACCTGTAGCTGTATTTAAACAAATATTATGGGTTTTAAGGTGTTTCCAAACGTCACCTTTTAGCTCCGCATTTTTACAGTCATGCTGCTGACCCGTATTAGCTTTAGACTTCAGATTATCTTTATTAGTCTTTAGCTTTTGTATCTCATTGTCCATACTATCCACTTTTATACAAAGTGTAGTAATGGCTTTGAGTATATATTCAATTGTATTTTCTTTCTCAGTCTGAGTAGCTTTGTTTTGGTAAGTAATCTGCAATAACATTCTTGTCAGTTTTTATTACTTCAATAGTAAATGTAAAATTTAATATATTTAATACCAATTTTCTTATTTCTTTTGTAGTTACCGAATCTTGTATTTTTCTTTTTAGCCACCATTTTACTTGTGTGTTATCCTTTCTTATAATAAATTTGTTATATACAATATATGGTTCAAATGATAATAAACATTTATATACTGAATATAATTCTTTCCTATTTATTTCCCATTTTATCTCCGTATTAGTAAATGTTCGTGAATAATATTTGCAATGATGTTCTATTTTTTCTTCATCATACCTGTATTTTAAGATTCCTCCATAACTTTTTTCACTGGCGTCTGATTCTACTATATAAGTAAATTTTTTTATTTTCAACCGGAAAATATAGTTTAGATACGTTCTTACATAATGATTTTATTTTTTGTATTTGTGTTTGGTCTTTTTTATCAAACTGGTATTCTACATCTTTCTTTAACTTCTGTTCTAATAGTTTTAAATTCCCTACTAATTTTGGTATGTATTTTCTTACTTGATTTCCTAGTCCTAGATATGATTGTAATTTCTTTTTTTTGTATCTAATTGTTCATTTGAGTTAATTATTTTTTGTACTATATTTGTTTGCATTTTTATTCCATTTTTACCTATTTGTATTCCTAAAAATTCTATTTGGTTTATCGTTATGTCTGCTTTCTTTTTGCTTAGACTTATGCCTAAATATTCTATAATATGTATGAATTTTTCTAATAATCTTATGTGTTCATCTTGGGTGTTAGAATATAGTAATATATCATCAATATATACTACACAATTTTCTAGTTGTTTAAAGTAGTTATCCATAAAGTGTTGATATCTACCTGGACATTTTTATATCCAAATGGTAATACATTTCATTCATAAAATCCTTGTGGTACTGTAAATGTTGTAAGTTTTTTAGATTCTTCTTCTAACTTTAAGTGGTAAAATCCTGATTTGCAGTGAAATTTACTAAAGTAATTATATCCTTGTATTTGTCTTATCTTTAATATTTTATTAGGTATTGGGTAATTATATGTTTTAGTTTTTGCATTTAAATTTCTATAATCAATAACCATTCTACTTTTTTCTCTTTTTTGTTCACTATGTTTATTTACTATAAATGTTGGGCTTGTATGCTTGCTATTGCTTTCTTGTATATACCTTTTTTCTAGTAATTCGCTTATATGTATCTTAAATTCTGTTAAATCATTAAAATTATATTTTAATGGTTTTTGGGTTATTATGCTATTATTATCAATTAGCTCAATTTTTACTTTTGTTTTATGTTTTTTCCCATCCTTGTAAAGGATCTTCACTATATAACAATTCTAACTTATCTTGGATTCTTTTTACTTTGTTTTTCGTTTTTTGTTATTTACTCTTTTTTGTTCCTGTTTTTTGTTTACATGGTGTTGTGAACCACCAGTGTGTTTTTATTATTATATATGGGTATAACTTTTCTAAAAAGGGCATTCTTAATAGCATATCTTTTGTGGTCAATTCAAAGTTATATATTTCTTTTATAGTTAATATCTTATCCCATACTTGTATTTTTATATTTTTTGCCTTATATGTAATCATGCTTCCTTCATTATTAAATTTTGTTTCTACTATCGGTGTTTTTAATTTTTCCCATTTATCTTCTGGTAAGCAATTGTATTTACATATATTAGCTTATGCTCATGTGTCTATCATTGGTGTATAATATCTGTTGTAATATCCTTATATTATTATCTTTGCAAGTATATATATTTTCATGTTTTTATCATAAGAAAGTTCTATTTATTATTATCTTCTTATTATTATAATTTATTGTTAACTGTTTGGCTTCTAAATTATATGGTTTTACTTGTTCTAACCATTTTATTCCTAAAGTGATATTTTTATCTCCTTGATATACTTTTAACAATATTATTATTGGTACTCCTCCAATGATTATTTCCTTTTTCCGTAGTTTCTTCAGTATATATCAATGCCTTTGGTAGTGTAGGGCATGATTGTTCAGTAGTAATTATTTCATCTTCTGTTACTAGTTCTCTTATAATATAGTTTTCTTCTTGTCCTGTATTTATTAATATTAGATATTTCCGTTGTTCCATTACTCCCGTTATGTAGTAATGATATGGTTCTATTTCTTCTTCTATTGATTTTTGTGGAGTTTCATCTATTCTTCTTGAGGTACTCATTTTTGATGATATTTGGAGTATTTCATGGTTTATTCTTTTTGATGTACTTAGTCTTTCTTTTACTATTTCTAAATATTCTTCTATATCAATCTCATTATAATTATAATCATTATTATCTATGACTGTAACTATCCTTTCAAAAGGATTTGCTATTTTTAGTTTTTTTATTTTATTTTTTGTTGTTATTTTATGTTTTGGTGTTAAAACATACTGTAAATATTTTACTTCCTCATATATTCCTGAATATCATATATATGATTGAATAAATTTATTTAGTTATTATGTATTAGAGTTATTTGAATCATGATTTCTAGTTTATTAGCACACTGGAAACAGGGAGAACACTTCTATACTATGTCATCCTAATGTTGAAACCGGTAGGCGAGGAAAGTCGTTCAGGGGAGTAAACAAAGTTGAGGCGCTGATAAGAAGGAAGTATCCGCTAAACTACGATGCTAGTAGTGACAGGAGAACATGATAAATAAATAATCTAGTTCATAATGATCTAATATGAATTTAATCAATTAAAAATATGATAGGAAGGAATAATTGAAAATAAAAAATCTGCATAACAACGAACATGACTACATATATTCATGATGAAATGATAAAAAACTATGAAACTTTAATCTTATATATACTTAAAGGTATAGAGATAATTGAATTAAGAAGAATCATATGGGAAAGAATATTTAATGATAACGAATCAGAAGATATATTAAACCAACAATGATATGAAATAGACCTACATGACTTAGACCTCGAAAGAATAGAATGGTATGATTTGCAAAATAAATTCAGATTAAAATGAACCACGAATATTCACAATATTGGACAGAAGCTATGAAAAATATAAAACTATTAGGACAATTAATGGAAAATAATTTATATACGTACCAAAGAACCCAAGATATGTTATATCTAGAATATATCATAAATAATATTAAAGAAATATCAAGATTAAGACACCTAGCAAAAAGAATAATATAATAAACTCTTTAAAATGGATTCCTCACCTACCAAACATAGTACACCTACCAAAGATGTTATAAATTCACCACCTACCACACTACGAAAAATGGTATGAATTCCTCACCTATAAATTCACCACCTACCACACTACGAAAAATGGTATGAATTCCTCACCTACCAATAAGATGAATTCCGCTACGAAAAAATGAATATATGAAATTAGTTTTGCATATTTTTAGAACAATATACCTTTGCCTCTTGCTTATCCATGATATTTGAGGTTTGTTCCATTATCTATTAAGTATTTTAAATATTTGAGAGTGTTTTTTTTTATGAAAGTTCTCCGCTTATTCAAAGTCTGCCCTTTAAGTTACATCTTCCATCCTTTATATAGAAAGGCAATCCTATCTACTGCACTTACAAATTCTATCCTATCTTACATTAATTTACAATAATGCACAATAATGACTACTTCATGACTTTCTTACATAGTACTATTTACTTTATGACTTTTTTACACTACCAAACCTACCCACTTTACACTTGTCTCTACCACACCTACCACTTTTAATATGCATCCTACATTATTGACTAATTTACACTACACTTTCTTACAATAAGACTAATAATTTACAATAATAGTACTATTCACTCTTTGGCTTTTCAGAAAAGAGAAAGCCTTTTCTTTACTTTATGTCACTATCTTCTTTACATCTTTTCTTCTTCATCCTCGTGCTCTCTTATCTTCTTGTCTTTTGTCTTCTTATCTCTTTGTCTATCTTGTTGCCACTTGTTCATTGTTATCTTCTTGTCTTTGTCTCTTATCTCTTTGTCTATCTTGTTGCACCTACTTCATGACTTTTTACTTACTTTAATAATGTACTACAAAATAATACATATTTTATTTGTCTTTTTGTCCATGTATTATCTTCTTTTTATCTCTTTGTCTTTTTCTTCTTCTCTTTATTTGATTATTCGAGCTGGACATCTGGTATCACATTATCTTCTTCGTTGCATTTTGAACATCTATGTTCTGGATATTTGTGTCCAATTAGCTTATAATATATTGTTAATAGTTCATTTGAGATGAATTCCTTCTTTAATGCTCTTGTAATAGGCTATTTTTCTGGTTTGAGTAGAGATAATATCCATTTTTGTACTTCGTCCATATCTGCTTGCCTTAGCTCCCTTGAGTTTGAATATATCATAAGTTGATCTCGTGAATAATAACTCCATATTGCATTTCCATTTAGATAATTATTTGCTAGTTCTTGGATAATTGTTGATATACCAATTATTCTCTTATTAGCATAGAAACTTGGTATCTCAAGTTCTTGTATCTCTGGTTATTGTCTGATATCTTCTGAAATTATCATATCTCTGGTTAATCTTATTTTTACAACTTGTATTATTGGTTTTATTTCATCATATAGTATCTCTGCCGGGGCCGCATAAAACTTTACATAAAATAGATTGCCTTTTGTTACTCTTTTATAGGTTATGAATGCTCTGTGTATCTCTGATATATCGCTTAGTTCTTCTCTATCGTATGTATAAACTGTACTTAATAATCCATAATTATAACAAGTTTTGACTAAATTTGCTTTAGTTTTTGGTTGAGCTATCAACCTATTGTACCGTTGTAATTTTTGGGTTAAATAATCTTGGGTTGGTTCCTTAGTTGTGGTAGATCTGGGATTAAGATTCAAATATGTTTGAATTTTATGTATATTCCTAATATAGACTTGTGTGATATGGTTATAAATATTTTTGTCTTTGTTCAGGCTCTTTGCATACGTTGAGGTTTGCAGAGATATAATCAATAGGTTTTTTGGTATTTTTGGTGTAAATGGATTTTCAAACATTTTGTTTAGATTAGTGCTTGTATATTGTTTCCTAACTGTTTTGCTTGTACCTGCAGCTGCATTGAAACAATCATTATGGGTTTTTTGAAGTATCCCAACGTCTCTTTCTAGCTCTGGATGTTTAGTGTCTTTCGATTGACATATCTCTGCATGTTTATAGTCATGCGACTGACTTATAGCTTTAGACTTTAGTTTTTGTATCTCATTGTCCATACTATACACTTTGATACCAAGTGTAGTAATGACTTTGAGCATATCTTCAATTGTATTTTCTTTCTCAGTCTGAGTAGCTTTGTCTTGATAAGTAATTTGCAATAACATTCTTATAAGTTTTTATTACTTCAATAGTAAATGTAAAATTTAATATATTTAATACCAATATCCTTATTTCTTTTGTCGTTACTGAATCGTGTATTTTTCTTGTTAGCCACCATTTTACTTGTGTGTTATCTGTCCTTATAATAAATTTGTTATATACGATATATGGTTCAAATGGTAATAAACATTTATATACTGAATATAAATCTTTCCTGTTTATTTCCCATTTTATTTCTGTATTAGTAAATGTTCCTGAATAATATCTACAATGGTGTTCTATTTTTTCTCCATCACACTCGTATTTTAAGATTCCTCCATAGCTTTTTTCACTGGCGTCTGATTCTACTATATAAGTAATTTTTTTATTTTCATCCGGAAAATATAGTTTAGGTAGGTTCTTATATAATAGTTTTACTTTTTGTATTTTACTCAAACTGGTATTCTATGTCTTTCTTTAATTTTGTTTTAATGGTTTTAAATTCTCTGCTAATTTTGGTAAGTATTCTCTTACTTGGTTTACTAGTCCTAGAAATGATTGTAATTTCTTTTTCGTATCTAGTTGTTCATTTGAGTTAATTATTTTTTGTACTATATGTGTTTGCATTTTTATTCCATTTTTATCTATTTGTATTCCTAAGAATTTTGTTTGCTTTTTCATTATGTCAGCTTTCTTTTTACTTAGACTTATGCTTGAATATTCTATAATATGTATAAATTTTTCTAATAATCTTATAGGTTCATCTTGTGTCTTGGAATATAGTAATATATCATCAATATATACTACACAATTTTCTAGTTGTTTAAAATAGTTATCCATAAAGTGTTGATATCTACCTGGTACATTGTTATATCCAAATGGTAATACATTCCATTCATAAAATTCTTGTGGTACTGTAAATGCTGTAAGTTTTTTAGATTCTTCTTCTAACTTTAAGTGGTAAAATCCTGACTTGCAGTAATTATATCCTTGTATTTGTCTTATTTTTAATATTTTATTTGGTATTGGGTAATTAGATGCTTTAGTTTTTGCATTTAAATTTCTATAATCAATAACCATTCTACTTTTTCCTCTTTTTTGTTTACTATGTTTATTACTATAAATGTTGGGCTTGTATGCTTCCTATTGCTTTCTTGTATGTACCCTTTTTCGAGTAATTTACTTATATGTATCTTAAATTCTGTTAAATCGTTAAAATTATATTTTAATGATTTTTGGGTTATTATACTATTATTATCAAATAGCTCAATTTTTATTTTTGTTTTATGTTTTTCCCATCCTTGTAAAGGATCTTCACTATATAATAATTCTAACTTATCTTGGATTATTTTTAGTTTATCTATAGAGAATATAATTAATTCTATTTTAGGGTCTACTTCTTTTATATTTTCTAATTTTTGTGTAATTTTTTCATTTTCGTTTATCCATTCTATTGTCTTTCATTTTTTGTGATTTACTCTTTTTGCTCCAATTTTTTGTTTACACGGTGTTATGAACCACCAGTGTGTTTTTGTTATTATATGTGGGTATAATTTTTCTAAAAATGACATTCCTAATAGCATATCTTTTGTTGTAAGTTCAAAGTTATACATTTCTTCTACAGTTAATATTTTATCCCATATTTATATTTTTATATTTTTTGACTTATATGTAATCATGCTTCCTTCATTATTAAATCATGTTACTACTATCGGTGTTTTTAATTTTTCCCATTTATCTTCTGGTAAACAATTGTATTTACATATATTAGATGCTGCTCCTGTATCTATCATAGGTGTATCATATTTGTTGTAATATCCCTCTATTATTATCTTTGCAAGTATATATATTTTCATATTTTTATCAGACTAAAGTCCTTTTTATTATTACTCTTTTATTTTCATTATTTTATTATTAACTATTTGTCTTCTAGATTATATGGTTTTACTTGTTCTAACCATTTTATTCCTAAAGTGATATTTTCATTTCATTGATATATTTTAAACTTTATTACTATTGGTACTCCTCCAATGATTATTTCCTTTTCTGTAGTTTCTTCGGTATATATTAATGCTTTTGGTAGTTCGGGGCATGATTTTTCAGTAGTTATTATTTCATCTTCCGTCACTAATTCTCTTGTAATATAGTTTTCTTCTTGTCCTGTATTTATTAATATTAAATATTTTCGTTATTCCATTACTCCCGTTATGTAGTAATTATGTGGTTTTATTTCTTCTTCCATTGATTT
The DNA here is from genome assembly GCF_900185275.1 of Solanum verrucosum. Taxonomy (NCBI): domain Eukaryota; kingdom Viridiplantae; phylum Streptophyta; class Magnoliopsida; order Solanales; family Solanaceae; genus Solanum; species Solanum verrucosum. The sequence goes on from NW_026019763.1 coordinate 54,978, forward strand.
TTGTGGAGTTTTATCTATCCTTCTTGAGGTACTTATTTTTGATGATATTTGTGGTATTTCACAATTTATTCTTTTTGATGTGCTTAATCTTTCTTTTACTATTTCTAAATCTTCCTCTATATCAATCTCATTATATCAATAATCATTATTATCTATGACTGTAACTGTTCTTTCAAAAGGATTTTCTATTTTTATTTTATTTTATTTATTTTTTCTGTTATTTTATGTTTTGTTGTTAAAACATATAAGTTTTTACATCTAGCTGTAAATATTTTACTTCCTGGGGCTAGTTCTATTCCTGACATTTTCCAATATAATACTAGTGATTTATCTATCTTTCTGTCATTTATTGCTACTGAGTAGTTAGCACTTATTATAAATTTAAATTTTTGCTATATGAGGTTACCTTTTACTGCGCTTATTATACTTTTTTCTATGGGTTGTATAATTCTATCATCCGCCAAGTATATTTCTATGAGTGTATCTATTCTTTCTCTAAAACATTCTTTTATTAGTATTTCTGTTCCTCCTAAATGTACATATTTAATTGGATTTTTAGCCTTAATATCTTGTATTTCTTTATTTATTATTCGTTTGTTTATTATTGGTATTTTAACCTTTCCTTTGGTGTATTTGCAATTTATGATATGTTCTCTTTGACTTACTACATAATATTCTTCTTTTTGTCGTTTAAACCAGTTTCTTATTGTTGGTATTTCAAATATTTTTTCTACGCTTAGGTCTAATTCTTTTCCTTTTATTTGTTCAAATATATTATTATCAAATATTTTTTTTTGTTCTGCCGATTCTACATCTTGATATTTTTCTTTAGTTATTATTTGTATATCTATTTCAGTCATTTATATAGTATTAATTATCTGATTCTGTTACTGAATTATTTTCCATTTCATTTTCCGATAATTCATATATACTATCATCGCTTTCTAATTCAGAATCTATGTACTCTATCTGTGTATATTTTTCATTGTTTATGATTATTTCTGATATTTATTTTTTCTTTGGATTTTTAGGTAATTTATGATCTCTAGTTATATGTCTTAATTTTCCAAAATTATAACAAGTACATTCCGTTAGTTTTTTTTTTGGTCTATATGGTCTTTTGGTTTTGTAGTTTTTTACATAGAATCTTCTTCTTTGTTTTTTATATTTATATTTTGATTTATATTTTTTGTTATATCAATTTTTATGGTATTTGTCCGTACAACCAAATTGGGGTGCCGTATTATATTTGCAACATGCTAAGATTTTTACTAGTATTTTTTCCATTTTTAGTTCTTCTTTATGTTTTTCACATAGTTCTATAAGCCAGCCATCGTTGTAAGAATTTTATTCTGGCTCCTAAGGTATCTGTTAATCCTGCTTCATTCCATCTTTTTATTACTTTTGAATTAAAAGGTTCTGGTAATTCTGTAAAATATAATTTTCTTATTTCCTTACTTTCTTCTGTGCTATATGATTCTTTATAATAATATTCTCTAAATGCACATGTATATTCATCTATATAACACATATTACATATTGCTAATTTTGTCATTAGATTCCGGTTTATTATTTTTTCTCTATTTTGTTCTTCTACTTCTGTTGTCATACTACTAAATTCATTTCTTATAGCTACTTCGTATTTATGTAATATTTCCATAGTTGTAATAGCTAATTCACCATTAGATTTTTTATTACTTCTTAGAGTTTTTAAACTTTCTTCCGATAAATTTTGTAGCCATAATTTTACTGTTCCTATAAGTGTTCTTTCTATATATCCTAGTGTTTCTGTCATTCCTATTTTGTTATCTATTAATTGTTTTGATATATATCCCATCCATAATTGGATTGTTTTATTTATATCTGCTACACAATCTAAATCTAAAAAATCATGTTGTTCAATTATTGGTTTAGGCGTCCATTTTTTATTTAATCTTCTATCCCATATAGTTTTTTCTTTATCATATTGTTCATAGTTTGCATTATAATATTTTAAATTTTTTGTGTTTTTTATTCCTGATGTGCTAGGTTTTTCATCCATGTCTACATCTCCTGTATTTACTTCTATATTCTTTGTATTTATCTATGTTTGCTAATAGTTCCGTATATGTTTCACTTGTTTCCGAATGTTGTTCATCTAGATGATGGTTATTTATTTCATCAATTCTTGTTTCAGGTAGTTTATCATGGTTATTTTCTTCTTTTTCTTCTAGTTCCTCTTCTAATTGCAATTTTTCTTTAAATTTATTTATCTCATTTGCTAATTTTGTTTTTTGTTCTTTTTCTTTTTGTTTAATTTCATACATTTTTTTAAAATAATGCCAGCTCTTTTTCTAATTCTATTATTTTAGTATTTTTTACTTCTTCTAATTGTTATACTTCCTTTTTTTCTTGTTGTTTTATTTTTTGAATTTTCGTTTTTCTATCTACTTCCTCATTTTCTTTTGTTATTCTTATCATAGCCGTTAAACTATATTCTAGTTTTACCGTTTCTTTTTCTAACATTAAATTTATATTGTCACCTATTTTCTTATATCTTCTTCCTAGATTAGAAAATATTATCTTTATTTTTAATCCGTTATAGTTTTCATATATTTTTTCGTCTATGGTATATTCTTCCTTATTCATTTATAGATTGTGTTGAAGTTTATATTCTAAACTTTCTATTTATATTTGTAGATATATAATAATTTTTCTCTGTGCTATTATAGATTTTTTATAAATTCCTGCAAATATATTACTGTTAAGTCTATTTTGCCTATGTCTTAATTCTTGTCTTTTTGCTATAATTATTTCAGTAAGTTTCTGTTTATATTCGTTATTCTCGTTATTCATTATATTTTTAGATATTGAATATATTTATATTCTATTTTAGATATATTTTCTATTAATTGATCTAATTTGTCGTTATCAGTTTTTGTGATATTGAGTTGTTTATATTCCAGATATAATTTGTTTAATTTTCTTCATATTTTTCTTAACTTTCTACTAGTATGCTTTTCTTATATTTCTTTTCATCCATAGCTCTGATACCATTTTTCGTAGCGGAATTCTATGATGAAGAAAAAATAGAACATCATTACAGATATTATTCAGGAACATTTACTAATACAGAGATAAAATGGGAAATAAATAGGAAAGAATTATATTCAGTGCATAAATGTTTATTATCATTTGAACTATATATTGTATATAACAAATTTATTATAAGAATGGATAACACACAAGTAAAATGGTGGCTAACAAGAAAAATATAAGATTCGGTAACTACAAAAGAAATAAGAAGATTGGTATTAAATATATTAAATTTTACATTTACTATTGAAGTAATAAAAACTGACAAGAATGTTATTGCATATTACTTATCAAGACAAAACTACTCAGATTGAGAAAGAAAATACAAGTGAAGATATACTCAAAGCCTTTACTACACTTTGTATAAAAGTGGAAACTATGGACAATGAGATACAAAAGGAAAAGACTAATTAAGATAATCTGAAGTCTAAAGCTAATACGGGTCAGTAACATGACTGTAAAAATGCGGAGCTAAAAGGTGACGTTGGGAAACACCTTAAAACCCATAATATTTGTTTAAATACAGTTGCAGGTCCAAGTAAACAAGTTACTGAAAAACAACATAAGAATACAAACGTAAAGAAGCTATTTGAAATACCATTTACTCCAAAAATACAAAAAACACATTGACTATGGAACCACAAACCTCTACCTATGCAGATAGATTACAAAATGAGAAAAAATTATATAAGCATGTCACGAGAACATATATTGAAAATATATACAAAATCCAAACCTATTTTCCACAATTATAACAAGTACATTCCGTTAGTTTTCTTTTTGGTCTATATGGTCTTTTGGTTTTGTAGTTTTTTACATAGTATCTTCTTCTTGGTTTTTTATATTTATATTTTGATTTATATTTTTTGTTATATCAATTTTTATAGTATTTGTCCGTACAACCAAATTAGGGTGGCGTTTTATATTTGCAACATGCTAAGTTTTTGCTAGTATTTTTTCTATTTTAATTTCTTCTTTATGTTTTTCACATAGTTCTATAAGCCAGCCATCGTTGTAAGAGATTTATTCTGGCTCCTATGGTATATGTTAATCCTGCTTCATTCCAACTTTTTATTACTTATGAATTAAAAGGTTCTGGTAATTCTGTAAAATATAATTTTCTTATTTCCTTACTTTCTTCTGTGCTATATGTTCCTTTATAATAATATTCTCTAAATGCACATGTATATTCATCTATATAACACATATTACATATTGCTAATTTTGTCATTAGATTCCGGTTTATTATTTTTTCTCTATTTTGTTCTTCTACTTTTGTTGTCATACTACTAAATTCATTTCTTATAGCTATTTCGTATTTATGTAATATTTCCATAGTTGTAGTAGCTAATTCACCATTAGATTTTTTATTACTTCTTAGAGTTTTTAAACTTTCTTCCGATAAATTTTGTAGCCATAATTTTACTGTTCCTATAAGTGTTCTTTCTATATATCCTAGTGTTTCTGTCATTCCTATTTTGTTATCTATTAATTGTTTTGATATATATCCCATCCATAATTGGATTGTTTTATTTATATCTGCTACACAATCTAAATCTAAAAAATCATGTTGTTCAATTATTGGTTTAGGCGTCCATTTTTTATTTAATCTTCTATCCCATATAGTTTTTTCTTTATCATATTGTTCATAGTTTGCATTATAATATTTTAAATTTTTTTGGGTTTTTTATTCCTGATGTGCTAGGTTTTTCATGCATGTCTACATCTCCTGTATTTACTTCTAAATTCTTTGTATTATCTATGTTTGCTAAAAGTTCCGTATATGTTTCGCTTGTTTCCGAATGTTGTTCATCTAGATCATGGTTATTTATTTCATCAATTCTTATTTCAGGTAGTTTATCTTGGTTATTTTCTTCTTTTTCTTGTAGTTCCTCTTTTAATTGCAATTTTTCTTTAAATTTATTTATCTCATTTGCTAATTTTATTTTTTGTTCTTTTTCTTTTTGTTTAATTTCATACATTTCTTTTAATATTGCCAGCTCTTTTTCTAGTTCTATTATTTTAATATTTTTTACTTCTCCTAATTTTTGTACTTCCTTTTTTGCTTTTTTTTTTCAATTTCCGTTTTCTATCTATTTCCTCATTTTCTTTTGTTATTCTTATAATAGCCGTTAAACTATCTTCTCGTTTTACCGTTTCTTTTTCTAACATTAAACTTATATTTTCACCTATTTCCTTGTACCTTCTTCCTAGATTAGAAAATATTATCTTTATTTTTAATCCGTTATAGTTTTCATATATTTTTTCATCTATGGCATATTTTTCCTTATTGCAAATACACCAAAGGAGAACATGATAAACAAATAATCTAGTTCATAATGATCTAATATGAATTTAATCAATTATGAATATGGTAGGAAGGAATAATAGAAAATAAAAAACCTGCATGATACAGAACATGACTACATACATACAAGATGAAATGATAAAAAACTATGAAACTTTAATCTTATATTGACTTAAAGATATAGAAATAATTGAGTTAAGAAGAATAATATGGGCAAAAATATTTAATGATAACGAATCAGAAAATATATTAAACCTACAATGGTATGAAATAGACCTACGTGATTTAGACATCGAAAGAATAGAATGGTATGATTTGGAAATAAATTCAGATTAAAATGAACTATGAATATTTACAATATTGGACAAAAGCTATGGAAAATATAAAACTATTAGAACAAATAATGGGAAATAATTTATATATATACCTAAGAGCCCAAGATATGTTATATCTATAATATATCATAAATAATATTAAAAAGATATCAAGATTAAAACACTTAGCAAAAGAATATTATAATAAAATCTTTAAAATAGATTCCTCACCTACCAAAAATGGTATACCTACAAAAAATGTTATGAATCCCTCACCTACCACACTACCAAAAATATCTTAGTATATCATGAATTTATCATCTACCAGTAAAATGAATTCCGCACCGAAAAATGGTATCAGAGCTATGAATGAAAAGAAATATAAGAAGAAACATACTAGTAGAAAGTTAAGAAAAATAAGAAGAAAATCAAACAAATTATATCCGAAATATAAACAACTCAATATCACAAAAACTGATAACGACAAATTAGATCAATTAATAGATAATATATCTAAAATAGAATATAAATATATTCAATATCTAAAAATATAATGAATAACGAGAATAACGAATATTAAAAAAAACTTACTGAAATAATTATAGCAAAAAGACAAGAATTAAGACATAGGCAAAATAGACTTAACATTAATATATTTGCAGGAATTTGTAAAAACTCTATAATAGCACAGAGAAAAACTATTCTATATCTAGAAATACAAATAGAAAGTTTAGAATATTCCTACTTTCTTGTATTTCATTGAACTTTTTGATGTGGAATTGATGTTTCCTCCTAGTTTTGTGCATTGGTTATAATGTTGCATGCATGATGGGTTGTTAGTCTTGAGTCGTTAACCCCTTAATTTGTTTAAAGTTTCATTCGAGGATGAATGTTCCTAAGTGGAGGATAATGTAATGACCCGTAAAACGAATAAGTGAAACTAGAGACTAACTTGTGTGTGTTTGAGTTGGTGAGGAGTTTGAGGTGGCTTAATGTTGTCCCGAGCCATGGTTGAGGGTTTTAGGGGTTAAATGTCAAGGTACGACTCCCCAAGGACCGCCCTAGGGGTCTTTCAGGAGGACCCTTAGCCTAATCCCAAGGTTTCTCCAAATGGAGGAAAGTTGCCAAAACTTGGTGACCTACTGAAGGGGACCACGCCCCATTATGTCCATCCACGCCCTATGGATTGCCTCCGTAGGTCAAGTCCCCAAAGTTTGAGCCACAACCATGAACCACGAACCACACCCATGCAGGATGGTCCGTGGATCGCACCTGTAAGGCCGGTTTGGTTCGGCCTTATGAGGGGTGGTTTGGTAAATCCCTCCCTTGGTTAGTTTGGATCATGGACGGTTATTATTTGTTTATTAACATATTTTAAGTGGTTTTAATGTATTAAAACACATTTTCAACTCATTATTTCTAAATAACAAAATAGAACCCACCTTTGTTCTCAAATGTTCTCTCTCTAGAAACCTCCATTGGAGGTGAAGACTTCAACCTCTCAAGGTCAAATCTTCAAGTTTTTCAAGGGATTTTCGTGGATTTATTCCATTAAAGGTATGGTAGTCTTCATCCTTGACTTCGTTTCTTTCAAGGAGTCAATTTCAAAAGTGATTCCAGGTCTCCAATGTTTACCCAAAAACCCTAGATTTCAATCTATGCATGGGTTCGATTCTAAACGTTTTCTAAAGGCATTATTGCATTGGATTATGAATGCATTGTAGATTTAAAGGTGAATTAATATAATTTCTTCCTAGAACCCATGTTTTCCCCCTAATTCTTAAGTTGTGATTTGTGATTGGGATTTGATTGTTTATGAAGTATGTGAATTGTTTATGTGTATATGGATATAGATTATTGAAATTATGTTATTAATCTTGCATAATTGTATTTATCTAAGGTGGGTGGGTGAATGTGGGCCATGGCCTTGAAGGGCAAGGTATGAAGGTTAAGGTATGAGTAAGATGTAAAAGATATGTATGTGAACTCAATGATAGTATGATGATCATGTTTAGAATGTAGTTGTGTTATTGATTGAAAGAATATTTTCAATAAACACTCATGAATGATGCTGATGTAATGTGAAAGGTTTTCTTCTATGAATTGTATATCTTGAATTGGTAGGCTTATGCATCCTTTTCTTGTATAAATTGAAGCCAAGTGATTGTGATATCTTGAATTGGTAGGCATAAGCATCCTTTCTAGTATAATGAATGTATCTTTACTTAATGTGTTAATGTCTTGAATTGGTAGACCTAATGTTGGTAGCCTTTCATGAATGAATGAATGAATGAATGAATGAATGAATGATGAAGTAGTGTAGGCTAAACCTTGGATTGGTAGACCTAATGTTGGTGGCCTTTCATGAGGAGTCTAGGAACTAATGTGATGTAAAACCTTGAAATGGTAGACCTATGGTGGTGGCCCTTTCATGTGTGAAATGATGAACCTAGAAATGGTAGACCTAATGGTGGTGGCTCTTTCTAGGAAAGTGAAAAGGCTATCGTTAAATGTACCTTGAATTGGTAGACCTAATGGTGGTGGCCTTTCATGTGTATGTGCTTTGGGTCGGTAGGCCTAATGTTGGTGGCCCTCTCAAGTGCAATGATGTAATGTGATTGAAATACTCTATGGGAATGTACGCTAAGCACCAAGTGGATCTGGTAAGATGGAAACACTCCCAATGTTAGGCTAGGGTTCCAATGAACATCTTCCTATCCCATAACTATGTTCCCACATAGAATATTAGTTAGGGATTCCATCCAGGCTAATGTTAACGGTCTTCCTTAGTCAAGTAGACCACCTTTTTACGGTGTGGGGTTTTATGACACCGGATTCCATTTCTAGTAAACATGGTCTATGTCGGTTAAATTCTTATTCCCATCATGTGAGATGTGCATTATAGTATCTTGATGAGTTCTATGAAGTGTGGGTGGTAGTATGGGATGCCATCCATGCATTGCACAAGTAGGCTTTGAGAGGGTCATAGTGAGTTCTCTAAGTCTTAATGGCTAATGTATGAAAGTCCTCTAAACAAAGTTATTGAATAATGTTGACTCTTATATGCTTAAATGCGATGATGTAAATGATGCATGCTATAGGTGGATTGTATTATGAGTTACTTCCTTGTTATGGACTATTGTATATAAATGTGCCTTGCCTATGGTGACTTCAAAGGAGTACTTAGTGTGAGTTGTAGTATGGGATGCTACTTGTACATTGCACAAGTATGACTTAGAGTTGTCTTAGGTTATGGTCCTTATGTTATGATATGACTTATGAAATGTTTATGTATCTTATGTATGAAGTATTATGTCAAGATGGAATGGTTGAATGGTAAGTTCACTTTTGGTGACTTTAAGTTGGTTCTTTAGTGTAGATTGTGGTATGGGATGCTATCCATACATTGTACAAGGTATAACTTGAGGGTTACTTTAGGTGGAGGTTTAATGTGAAGGTAATGGCTTATATGTTGATTATGTCTCTATTGTGATGAAATGACTTGTATGTTGGTTATGTTTGAATATTATGCCTCTTATACTTATGTTCATGAAGTTTTATCAAAATGGCATAAAAGCATGACTTTCAAATAAAATGTCCGTTTTAAGCATGTTTTTGCATGGCTATCATACTTAGTACTTAATTGTGCTAACCCATTCTTCTTCATGTTTTACTACAAGTGTAGGTTCCGCCCAGTGAGTTCCTTACTCCCTAGTTCAAAGACTTGGATTTGAGATTCTCCAAGACTAAGTGGTATGTCCTCATAGATTGAGGACAAGTGTTTAGAAGTTTCATTTTCTTTCATGTAAAAGACTATTGTTAGACTTTTCGATTGTAAAGGGTCGTGTCCCTAATTTTTGAAAGTTGTTTTTAGATGGCCATGTTGACACATTAGACTTCCACTATGTCTTTTTCAATAGTTTTAAATGAGTATTTTGATTGTATGGTTTTAAATAAAGTTTTAATTTCATACTATTTTCTAATATCGAATGCAATGAAATGTTATGAGGCTTGTATGAGACCCTTACGGGGTCAAGTACGTCGTGTCGCATCTTGGGGTTAGCCTTGGGTCGTGACATCTTCTGAATCATCTTGATACTTATTATCAGACTCATCTTCATACATATTTTCAGACTCATCTTCAAACTCATCTGCAGACTCATCTTCAAACTCCTCTTCCTCGACTTCAAGTTGTTGAGTAACAAATTCCTCCGATGGCACATCAATGATTGTTTCTCGTACATCAGTTCTTGTTAAGAGAACTTCACCATTATCTTTTGGTATAGATAGTCCCATCAAATGTTCAGATGGCTCATTTTCATAACTTTGTGGGAGATTAGATTCACCTTGATCACCCATGTTAAACAAGTCTCTCGGAACAGTCTTCAAAACATAATGTCTATCTTGATCATGTCGATCTTGCACATAGAAGCATTGGTGTACTTGAGATCCAAGTACAAAAGGCTCTTCCTGAGAGCAGCTCTTGTTAAAATAGACATAAGTAAGGCCAAAAATATCATTTTCAACCTCATACCAATCGCACTTAAATAGAACAACCTTAAAATGACCGTAATAGTCTAACTCAACAATATCAACTATTCTACCAGAATAAGTCAAATCTGCAACAATCAGATTTCTATCCTTTATGCTTGCAAAGTTTGTAGTTGAGGCAACTAGTGTAACACCACTATTTTGTGTTTTACGCCTTACATCACGCTGCTAACATAGAATCTATATCCATTGATGAGATACCTAGAATATCTTTTTGCAACAAAATTTGGTCCTATAGACAATTGTTTTATCAAATTAGGCACATCCTCTTGCAATGCACGAGTTTCAAACCATTGAGAGAAGTTTTGACAATGATTCTTGGCCTTGCTCTATTTAGATCTTCGTGGCTGATTATTAACATCTTAGTCATGCTCTCTACACAACATGTACTTTTTTTGTTAAAACAATACGTACAATAAGTTAAAGATTAATGATACAAAAAGAATACTGTATTCAAATTAAGGTACCTAATATATTCTTGAACCTCGTCAAAATTTCCCAATAAGTATGCATGTGCCTGACTTAGTGACTTGTTATCTAAAATGAATGGATAAGTTTTCTTTGCTCCTAAAGGAACTCCTTTGTTAGGAAACAAACTCACAATTTCTGCATCACTTGGTTCACATTCATCATTATTTCGAGCTCTTCTGTTAAATCTGGTACGCAAACTCCCAGGCAGATATTTGGAGAATAAATTCAGACAATCTATTCCCACTCGTGTCTCTGTTATGCATCCTTCTGGATAACATCTATTCCGGATGTATGATTTGAATGTACCCATTTTTCTTTTAGTGAATTACACCCATCAATTTTGAACGGGACCTCCTAATCTCACTTCATTCGCCAAATAAATAGGCTAAAGAATCATTATATCAAAAAATGAAGGAGGAAACATTCTATCCAAATGATTTATTGTTTCTATGATCTCTACTTCCAAGCAATCCAGTTCCTCCAAAGTGATTACTTTTTGACACAAACGACGGAAGAAGGAACTAAGATGAATCAAAGGAATAGCCACATGATCAGGAAGAATGCTTTTAGTTGGCATTAGAAGCAAGTAATGTAAAATGAAATGAGCATCATGGGTTTTATAATTAGACAATTTTCTTTCATCCAAGTGCACACACCTAGATATATTGGACGCACTACCATCAGGTAGCTTGGCTGTCTTTAAAACTGCACAAAAAAAATGATTTCTCTCCATTTGTCATTGAGAAGCATGCTTTTGCAAATTTTGTTCTCTTACTATCTTCCGTATCTTTTGGATGAAGGTTCTTTCTGATTCCCATATCTTTCAAATCATACCGGGCTTTTGCATGATCCTTTGTTTTGCCAGAAATATCCAAAAGAGTTCCAAGTATGCTATCAACTATGTTATTCTCTATGTGTATTGTATCAAGGTTGCGGCTTAACAAGTTATGCTGCCATTAAAGCAATTAAAAAAAGATTGACCTTTTTGTTCGTGGGTTATCGTTTGATCTCTTTCTCTTCTTTCCAAACATATTTTCTAAAATCTTGTAAGTTATTACGCACATCAGTTCCCTTTAAGAAAGGTGGAGGAGACCTAAATTCAGTTTTTCCATTGAAAGATCTTTTGTTACATCTCCAGTGATGATCCATGGGTAGAAAAACACGATGATCCATATAACACATTTTCCGACTATGTTTAAGATAGTGAGAATTATTGCCATAGTTACAACAAGGGAAAGCAAACTTTCTTTTTGTACTCCAAGCAGATAACATAGCGTATGCAGGAAAGTCATTGATTGTCCATATAAGAGTTGCCGCATTTAAAAATTTTGATTTCTTGAATCATCATATGTTTCAACCACAGAATCCCACAACAATTTTTACTCATATATCAATGCTTGTAAGTAAATATCAATGTCATTTCTAGGTGATCGTGTCCCAAGGGCCAGGTATAAGTAAAGAAAGTATATAATATTCAGATTTCATGCACATCCAAGGCGGCATATTATATATCATTAACATAACTGTCCATGTGCTATGTGATATACTCATCATTCGAAATGGATTGAACTTATCAGTTGACAAGCCAAGTCTCACATTGTGATAATCTAGTGCGAAATTTGGATGCGACCTATCAAAATCTTTCCATGCTAGACCATCAGCGGGATGCCTTAACTTTCCATCTTTAGAACCCTCCTCGTCATGCCACCTCAAAGAATCTACCATCTTTGAGAATATAAATAACCTTTTGAGTCTAGGAATTAATGGAAAGTTTATTAAAGCTTAAACTCGATGTTGGTTTTTTTAAGGCTTGAGCTCACTATCAACTTCAGGTGATTTAATATATCATGAATCTCCACAAGTATGACAAAATTCATCATCCTTATGATCATTCCTAAACAACATGCAATCATTGGGACATGCATCATTTTTCTTATAATCAAGACCGAGATTCTTAACCATAGACTTGGTTTTATTGTAAGACGGAGGAATGTTCAACTTAGGCATCATCTCTTTCAATAATTCTAAAAGAGAAGTGAATGATTCATTGCTCCATCCATGTAGACACTTCAACAAATATAAACGAAGTGTGAATGATAATTTACAGAATCCTATACAACCAGGATATAATTCTTGGCTTGCCTCTTCTACTAAGTTATAGAATTTCTTTGCATCTTCATTTGGACCATCATAAACTCCTTCAACCTGTGCAATATCTCTAAATTGATCATTCAACATCCTATCAATATCATCACACGAGTATTCCATATCATCATCAACATTCAACTTGATATCCCATTCCCCGTGATTGATCCATCTAGTATAACCTTTAACAAATCCATAACATATTAGATGATCATACACTACATTCCTTCGAGTCCAACGAATATTACAACATTTTGCCCATGGACATTGAATTTCCTCTCCTTGAGGATATCCATCAGAGTAAGCAAAATCTAGGAATGATTCTGCACACGCAATATACTCTTTGCTATACATTGCTAAATCCATCCAATCCTTGGATGGGAAATTTGAATTCCTAGAAGAAGATAGTAATATTTAATCTTTCAGTAACAATCATTAAATCATTAACTACTTCAAGAAGAAGTTTTAAAAGTCATGAGTAAGTTATCAAAATCATGTGTTATGAGATGATAAAAGTTTTGAATCAAATCATCAGAATTAGAATCATGTGTTATGAGATGATAAGATTCATAGTGAGTTTTGAGGTTCGAGTACCTTGTCACCATTCTTGTTTCTAATATATACATAATAATAACTACGGAACTGTACGCCATTATTTCAAAGATGAAATATAGTCATTTTACTGTTAAGAGATCAAAAATACCTTGATTTTGGTGTCTGCATAATATTAATTTTCTCTCAGCAAACCTGAAATAGTTAAGAAGATATCTTGGTTTAGAAATTTCTTTTGCTGAAAATGTGGATATGCAAAAGTATAAAACTACAGAAAAACAATATAGTTACATAATGGGTTTGCAAATTGCAATCCACATCCAAATTAGAAACCAAATTAAGTAAAACACAGAATCCCTTCAAAGTTCACATTTGGAGCTTCTTCGCTTTCGTTCTTTGAAAAGTTCACAGACATATTGCTATGGAAAATCACTTGATGAATTGGTGGACTAGAAAAAACAATAATGAGGCTCAAAAGATCATAGTTCAATCCCTACCTATTTTTATTAGTTGGAATTCATGGAAAAATAGATGGGCAACTAAATATGGAGGGCAACAGTCTAGTATAGTGAGGGTGAAGTTCATAATTTTCAAATATATCAAACACATTCTCACCACAGTCTTTCCATATCTCAACTGGCCAAACAGTTGGACAGAACTAATATTACTCATGGGAGAAATGCAGGCATGAAGTAAAAATTACAGTAGTTAAATGAGGCAGAACTACAAGCAGCTATCCAAGGCCTTCATTGGTGCTCTCAGCATGGATATAAAAGGATCAACTAAGAAGTACATTCTGAAGTTCTCACTTAATGACTCAACCAAGCTATTAAACATTCCTGGAAAAAATGTAGCATCTAGTACAAAGGCTCCAGCAACTCATTTGTGAGTTGAAATTCTTTCAGTGCAACATATTTACAGGGAAGCAAACTAAACAACAAACTATCTCTCCAAATGGAGTCACAGATTCTACATTATTCATTAATACTACACAGACCAACAATACCATTTACTGCTAAGGGTAGCTATTTTTTTGGAAAAAATGGAGATGATAAACTTAATATTTATCGAATTCTTTTTCCCTCTTTTACATCATCTCTTTTCAAGTTGTTTATACTGTATAATAGTAATATAAAGAAAATTAGACTAAAATACACATAGTAAATGACTTCAGAAACCACCATCATAACAACAAATACGCACCCTGACTATCACGATGTCTCAGGTTCAAATTTCAGCGAAGAAAAAATATATTAGGTGATTTCCTTTTATCTGCCTAAGCTTAAACAAATAAAACTACTAGACTATATGGAACACAAACAAATAAAATGATTCACAACTATGAAGTCCTTTCCTTGAATGGTTATTTTCTCTATTCTTAATGCATAAAACAGATCTGAAAAAGAAAAAGGAAGTACACAGTAAAATCAACTAAAAGAAAATCTCAAAGAATAAAACTTTATTATAAAGAAACCAACTCACATTCACACAAAAATAAAAATAAAAAATGGACACCAACCCATATGAGAAATGAATAATGTGAACAACTACTAGTACACCGAACACATGAAAACTGAGGAAAAATATAACTATTTTAATTGAGAAGAATCAACAAGCTATCCCTAAGACAATAAATGCGCGTGAAGATCTTAATTTTCAAAGGTATCAAACATATTCTCACCACGGTCTTTCCATATCTCAACTGGCCAAACAACTGGATAGAACTGGTATTACTCATGGAGAAATGCAGGCAGGAAGTAAAAATTATAGCAGTCAAATGAGGAAGAACTGCAAGCAGCTATCCAAGGCCTTCATTGGTTCTCACAACATGGTTATACGAGGATCAACTTAGAAGTACATTCTGAAGTACTCACTAAATGGCTCAACCAAGCTAATAAACCTCCCTGGAAAATGCAACATCTTGTACAAAAGCTCCAGCAACTCATTTGTGAGTTAGAATTCTTTTAGCGCAAACATATTTACGGGACTCAAGTATGACAGAGCCAGAGCCAAAAAGATGTCATTCCTGCTAATTGTATATCTGAGATGTTAAAAGTTCAAACAGCTAATATCATGGCCAATAAAGTAGATGTCCATTTAGATCACTTTTATTTTTCATGATCAGAAATCTTGTAATAGAAGAATCTAAATCCATCAAACAAGCCTTTTTAATATATATAACTTCATATGATTTTGTAAACTTATAAAGCCTTCAAATGTAAAAGCAATGCCTTTTTACATTTTTGTTTCTAAAGGGTGCACTAACTTCAAATGCAAGTGGTGACTAGCCTTTTAAACATATTGGGATATGGTCTAAAATCGTAATTCCCATGCAATCTTAATAGTACGACATTCCAACTCATTAAAATCTGGTGTATGCTTCATTCTGCTCAACTTCACCAAGGTCGCACAATTCATCCTTTTTCGCATAGTCTCTACAGGTTGAACATAATCTAAGCGTCACCCAAAGATGTTAAAGAGGGTGTACTAATATGCCTCCCAAGAGAGCGGCACGCAAAATTGTAGATAAAGGAACCACCTATACCATATCAAAGGAAATGAAAATGAGTGCCAGCAGATTTGAAAGTAAGAATAACAATGAATGTAGGAACAAGCAAATTCTCAGAACCTGCAACAGTTCTACTGTACTATCAAATCCCTTCATGTGAAGTTATCGTATCTGGATTGTAAATAGAAGTGACCACAATTCAATCATATTGATATAGGGTACCAAGAAGCAACAACAACATACCCATATAATGTTTCCGATAGACTCGCGGCTCAAGAAAAGCAAAAACACATCATTTATGAAAAGATAAGCATTAATCAATAGAGCAGCATGATACCAAGAACCAAACTTTTATCAAAATACAAGATCATTAGAAAATGAGTAGGAAGAAAGAAGCGCAAACTAAACAGCTGACTACCTCTCCAAAAGGAGTCACAGACTGGACATTATTCCTCAATACTACAAAGACCAACAATACCCTCTAGTGCTAAGGGTAGCTATTTCTTGGAAAAAATGGAAATGACAAATGAAGATGACAAACTTTATATTTATCCAATTCTTTTTCACCCCTTTTACTTCATCTATATTCAAGTTGTTTATATTGTATAACAACAGTATAAAGAAAATGCACATATAAAATGACTTTAGAAACCACCATCATAACAACGAATACGCACCCTGATAATCATGATGTCTCAGGTTCAAATTTCAGCGAAGACAAAAAAACATTAGGCGATTTCCTTTTATTTGTCTAAGCTTAAACAAAGACAACTACTAGACCATATGGAACATAAACACATAAAATGATTCACAACTAGGAAGTTCTTTCCTTGAATGGTTATTTTTATTTGTTCTTAATGCATAAAAAATAGATCTGAAATAGAACAATCAATTACATAGAAAAACCAACTAAAAGAAAAACTCAAAGAATGAAACTTTAGTACAAAGAAACCAACTCACATTCACACACAAAAAAAAAAAAAAAAAAAGGGACACCAACCCATATGAGAAATGAGTGTTGTGAGCAACTACTAGTATACCAAGCACATGAAACAAAAAATGATGGAACTATTTTTTAACCGACCAGAATCAAGTTTCTTTTTAGTAAAAAAACAGCAACTGCTATCTTTATAACAACAAAGAATAATCTAAGAAGATGAAAAATACTATGTTTTTCTTCTTCTTTTTCCCTCTCAACTTCACTTCTATGTAGTAGTTCTATTTTTTTTGTTAGTGGATGGAGAAAGTGAAAAATGAAAGTGAGTGCACTGATTTGAAGGGCAGCCTATCTGGAGCAACGGTGAAGTTGTCTTTCCATAATCTATAGGTATTAGCGAATTTAAATCACTAAATAAATGAGTCAAACTTCTAATTTAGAAGATTCAAAATCGATTAAATGAAGTGAAGAATCAAACTTCTAAACTATCATTTAATGTATTGGTTAGCTACATGTT